>NC_073627.1:93972677-94275708 GCF_029407905.1 Bubalus kerabau | reverse complement strand
ATGATTTTACATATATATTTTACATATATATTAATTTAATATTTAATATTTTTTTTTAGCCATATGATTTCTAAATGTGTCCATTATAAAGCAAGGCAGCATCTAAAAACTAAGGCCAGGTATTTGCCTTATCAGGTGCTCCTAGCACTAATACTAATACACTGGGTGATTGGCATAAAATATCTTTAAGTGTCCATCAATAGCTGAATGGATAAAGAAAATGTTTGTATATACACACACACAATACGTATATTTAATGGAATATTACTCAGCCATAAAAAGAGTGCCTCTTGCCATTTGTGACAACATAGATGGACCTTGGGGGCATTATGGTAAGTGAAATAAGTCAGACAGAGAAAGGCAAATACTGAATGATATCATTTATGCATACATGCTAGGTCGCTTCAGTCGTGTCTGACTCTTTGTAACCCTATGGACTGTATGCTGCCAAGCTCCTCTGTCCATGAGATTCTCTAGGCAAGAATACTGGAGTGAGCTGCCATTTCCTCCTCCAGGGGATCTTCCCAACCCAAGGATTGAACCTGCATCTCCTGAGTCTCCTGCATCGGCAGGCATATTCTTTACCACTAGAGCCACCTGGGAAGCTCAATATCATTTACAGGCAGAATTTAAAAATTAAAAAAAAAAAACCCAAGCTCACAGAACAGAGAACCCATCTTGAAACTATTTCTGGTATTAAGAGTAATGCTACTTGATGTCCAAATGGAATTGATTACACAAGTACCAGAAGAGGTAAAAAGACAAATGGGGGATGTTAAGGTGACCCAGAGGGTAGTAACATTAGGAAGCCACTTCTACTCCTAAGGTTGAAAAAATTAGGGCCATGGATGGAGGGCCTATCCAGAAGTATTTGCAAGCACAAGGAAGAGATGCTACTCAGGGTAGATTGAGAGAGGGACAAATACCCTGGCTTCTCCTTTCCTGTCCTTAGGTACAGCACAGTGCCTCTTATTGACTCAGACTCTTGAGAAGCCATGGTCAAGTCATCGTGGCACGTGTAGTTCCTGGAATACAGAGCAGTGCGGAGAAGGATAGGGGGTGGAGTGGGTCTGAGCACAAACAGGTAAATGACTGGCATAACTGGGAATGCCCAGATGTTAACAGCTTTATTCCTGAGGGATGGAGTGATTCTGAAATTAATGGAGTTATCTTGAATGTGTAATTAAGGTTTTATTTTTTTCATTAACTTACTATATTAAAAGATAATTGTAGATTCTTATTTTGTGAGTGTAAGTGTGCTGAAGTTATTTTTATAACATTTTTTAAATGAAAATTATTTTTGATATGCTAGAAAGAATGTAACTCCTTCTGTGTTCTACATATTAACATATCTACACAGCTACTTAACGGTAATTTCTGATGTTGCCCTTTAGAAATTCTTTTTGTCTTTTCTTCTTTCTTAGTAATTGAACCATTATTTCTAGCCTGATGTAGTAGCTCTGTGCTTTCCTTTATGATAGCATTCTCTCTCATCCGCCATCTCTTTCTCTCCCTCCAGCAATAAGTAATTTTGATTTTCTTTGAAGTATCATAATATTTTTACCTCTTTTGTAAAACTAATCCCTTATGCTTTTCTATAGTATTTCATTACTTGTGATCAAGAGCTCTGTAATGTTTGTTTTTATACTTTCACTGTACTTGAGATATAGCAAGTATTTAATATCATTTAATGAATCTTTGTTTAGATCACAGAATTTAAGAGTGGGAAGGGACTTTATAAATCATCTGGTTCAAACTCTGGCAAATAGTAGATAAATTAGATATTTGTTTATTAAAACACCTGCAGAATTGGTACTTTTATTACTTTATGCTCTATCAGTAAATCATAATCAAGAGAAATAATATAGATGATATTTATCAATATTTATTGAGTAAATATTTATAAAATATTTAGCTTCTTGGTTTCAATTATGGATTAGAAAGGAAGGAGAGAATGAATTTTTAAATGCTTACTATATGTCATGCCTTTTTTACATATGACTATGTCTGATTAAAACCTTTTAACTTCTCTTTATTTTGGATAAGAAGTTCATATAAGAATTTTTTTCATTTTAATTTTTGTTCTCTAGTGGATTCTGTAGAATAAGAAAATTAATCAGTGTTATTTGGTAGTCAGGTTAGTGCTTCTTTTCCAGTCTTTTAGGAAGTAACAGTGTGTAAATTCTTGTCTTATAAATATTACAGAAACAAATTTCTGTGTTAATTTAAGTGTTTGAGTACACGGTCTCATAATCTTGGAGACATGTTTTAATATTGGTTCATGATATCAGAAATCTGCTTTTAGCTGGCAAGCTATGAGAGCCAGATTGCCAAGCTACGATCCGAGGTTGAAAAAGGAGAGGCGTTGCGACAAAGTCTGGAGTACGACCTGGCTGTTGCTAGAAAGGAAGCTGGACTCGGAAGACGGGCTGCTGAAGAAAGGCTAGCTGAGGCACACAGGATACAGGAAAAACTCTGTGGTAAAACTACTTCTGTTTCTTTCCATGTTTAGGGTTGTAATGTCATTGTATATCATTGCTCCCTGTTGTGTATGGATTCCGTATAAGAGCAGAGGTATGACTGGCTTTGGATAGACAGACTTTGCTGTTGTGTGTATGCTTTCTGGCAATTATGTGAACATTCATTTACTTGACATTAATGTTTTTGTATATGTATAGAAAGAGGTTCAAAATTCTGTTAATCGCTTTGTAGAGCACTTGTTCCATGAATAATCAGTAGAATCAAATAGAGATTTAAAAAAGAATTATGGGCTTCCTGTCCCATATAATCTGAAACAGAATCTCTAGCCTCAGAGAATCTATATGTTCAAGAAGCATTGCAGCTGATTTGTTGATTAGCCAGGTATAGGAACCACAGAGTATAATATATGTAAAGAAATGTGCCTAGCTATGTGTATGACTTATAACCAGCACCTGGGTCATGAAATGGAAAATTATCAAAGTCTTCCACATAGATGACTGCTATCCTGATTTTTAATAGCAGGGCATTAATTTATTTTGCCTCCTTTTTGTACTTTATATGAAAGGAATCATGTAAGATGTACTCTTTTGTGTCTGGCTGCTTTCCCTCGACACTGTGTTCATGAATTCATCCCTATTGTCATATGAACTTAATATTGATGTTTAATACTATATAGTGTGAACATACCACACTTATATTCATCCATTTTTGTTGACAGTGGTAGTGGGTAGTGTTTAGTTTTTGGTTATTAAGAATAGTGTTTCCCTGAACATTCTTGTACTCAGTTAATTTTAATGAAGAGAACACTGAACATGAATTCAGAAGATTTAGATTTAGGTCCTGATTCTGCCTCATACTGATACTTGAAACTAAACTGTTTTAAAAATGAAATGAGAAAACAAAAGTGCTTTGTTAATTGCATGGACTCAACAAATGTCAAAGTTATAGTATTATAAAGCTTACAATTCTTAGTCTTGGTCTGGCCATTGGTCAAAGATAGTTTTGATTACCTTTGACATTTAATTACTACACTACTGTCTGACACTTAGGATTATAAGACTTGAAAGGCACCAGATACACAAGTTAATGACTTCTATTTAATTATGAAGAAATTGAAGTCCAGGAAAGATGGAAAGTTACTTGCCCAAAGTCAGGTGATTTCAACAGACATTTTGCAGAGGAAGATAGAAGAATTCTAGTAATCACATGAAAAATGCTTCCCCTCACTTGTCATCAGGGAAATGCATATTAAAATCACACTGACTGTCACTGCATAGACATCAGATGGCTTCAGAAATGACTGTTGATACCAAATATGTTCAGATATAGAGCAACTGGAACTCTTTCTTATATTTTGTTAGTGAGAAAGTGAAATGGTACAACTACTTTAGAAAAAAACTTGGCAATTTCTTTTAAAATAAGCATATTATTTTCTCCAATGACCCAGAAATTTCACTCTTTGGTATTTTCTCTGAGAAACATTTGTCCACAAAAGACTTGTATAAGAATTTCATAGCATCTCTATTTATGACAGCCCCAAATTGGAAAAAAACCTTAAATGTCCATTAACAAAAGAAGAAAACATTTTTGTATATTCATTGGATAAAATACTACTCAGCAATAAAAATGAACTAACTCCTGATACATTCAGTAACATGAATGAACCTCAAGAATATTATGCTGAGTGAAATTTTACACAGAAGATGACTTCTTGTATGATCCCATTATATAAAATTCTAGGACAGAAAAAACTATTTGTTGCTGAAAAAAATCAGAACAATGGTTACCTCTAGGATGGGTTGGTGGGGGGGACTGACTCAAAAAAGGTAGGGGGAAATTGTCAGATTGAAGGAAATGTTCTTTATTTTGATAAGGGTTTGGGCTACATTAGTGTATGCACTTATCAAATCTCTTTGAATGGTACACTTAAGATTAATCAATTTCACTATATGTAAATTTTACCCGCAAAATAATTGAATTATATATTTTAATTTTAATTATTGATATGAATGCTCAGTTATTCAGGATTGGAATTTACTTTTATTTGCACCTTGTTTTGAAATGTATAAGAACAAATATCATAATGGTTTGATGCATGGAGAAAATGAATGCATGTGTGGATAGATGTATGGATGAATGTGTAAAGAATATACATATGGCAAAATGTTAAGCATAGAATCTAGTCTGAAGTTCATAGGTGTTCATTGTACAATACTCTGTTACTCTAAACCTTATTTTTGAAAATTGTTGTGATAAAATATTGAGGGTAGAGTAGGAAAAAACCTAATGAATTTATGGGATTTTAAAAGAGATAAACTCATAATGATTGAGAGAGGAGACAAGACAAGAGAGAAAATATTGGAAGTTGGAAAACAAATGGATGAGGGATAACTGACTTAGCAGACTTAAGATGTCAGAATCCTAAGCCCCAGTAAAATAAAGGAGGTTAGTTAATAGCTGTTTGCTCTAGAACCACATATGTTCTTAGATGCCCTTCCCAAGAGCCTGCTGTTCTGGGATTGCTCCCACTTCCTAGTGTAAATTGGGGGCTTAATATCTGGAGAAGATAAAATACAGGGTTTCCAGACTGGCAAAACCAAGAAGATAACATACTACTACTGAATACTGAGGGTCTATTGCTTCTAGATTCTTTTTTCTATTGACTTTCCCAAAAGTGAGCCTTGAGATTACTACACTCCGTGTGGGAACTTGGAAGACCCTTCCATGGGTCATCTGACCAAGCTAAGAGAAAAACCTAATGATAGTGAGATAGGGAGTTTCCTTCCCACATTTATCAGACCACGGTTATCAACTTCTGTCCTCAAGCTCGGAATCTGGGTAGCAGTTATGTGAGTGTATAAAAGATGTGCCGCCCTTATAGTTATGCTTAATTGGGAACAGATAACCAAGAATTAGCAGATACTTGGGGAAATCCTCTAAAACGGAGTGAAAAGAATTAATCTGAAAGAATCAAAGACTCGGCCAGGAGCAGATTTAACAAATAAGCATTATTAATACCCTCACAGCTGAAAAAGAATATGGTCCGTCCAAGGTATAAGAACTGGGGGATATAAAGAAAATAAAAGCCTCTTAGAAATTAAAAATATGAAGTCAGAAATGAAAAATGGCAACAAAAGCACTGGAAGATGAAGGTGGGAAAAATTTCCCCAAATTAGAGACAAAGGTAGAAAGATAAAAGAGAAAAGGCAGGAAACTTTGAGGACCAATCTGAATAGTGGATGATCTTGAAAGAGATGAGAGAAAGCAGAAAGAAATAAATGATCAATGAAATTACTTAAAAAGAAAACACCTCAGAACTGAAAGATATGAGTTGCCAGATTGAAAGGGCCCACTGAATATTTACCACAGTGGAAGAAAATAGACCCACGTGAAGTCATGCTGCTACTGCTACTGCTAAGTCGCGTCAGTCGTGTCCGACTCTGTGTGACCCCATAGACGGCAGCCCACCAGGCTCCTCTGTCCCTGGGATTGTCCAGGCAAGACACGTGAAGGCACAGCATTATGAAATTCCAGAAAACAGAGACAAAGTAAAGATCCTAAAGCTTTCAGAGAGAAAAGAAAAGGAAAGAAAAATAAGCCATTTGCAAAGGAACAGGAATCAAAATGGCCTTAAATTTACTTGCAATACAGGATGCTGCTGCTGCTGCTAAGTCGCTTCAGTCATGTCTGACTCTGTGCGACCCCGGAGATGACAGCCCACCAGGCTCCCCCGTCCCTGGGATTCTCCAGGCAAGAACACTGGAGTGGGCTGCCGTTTCCTTCTCCAATGCATGAAAGTGAAAAGTGAAAGTGAAGTCGCTCAGTCGTGTCCGACTCTTAGCGACCCCATGGACTGCAGCCTATCAGGCTCCTCCGTCCATGGGATTTTCCAGGCAATACAGGATGCTAAACGATACAATATTATCTTGTAACTGAATGGGAGGGAGACTTTTTGTATCTTTTAAATAACTTGTGTATTTTGAACCCTTTGAATACATGATCCATTTAAAACACAAATATAATTAGAAATAATACTACAAGTAGTGGTTTTTTTTGTGTGTTTTTTTTTTTGTGGTTTGTTTAACAAGTACAGTTCAGTTCAGTTGCTCAGTTGTGTCCCACTCTTTGCGACCCCATGGACTGCAGCACGCCAGGCGTCCCTGTCCATCACCGGTATTCCCATGTTATCTTTACAGAAACTTAACTAGGAGGTACTTTATTCCCACTGAGTGTTAGAGAGTCAGAGAGGTTTAATCAGGTGGTAGGTGAAGACAGACCTGGAAGCCTTTCATTACTTCTTTTCTAGATGCTGAAACAGAATAGCAGTCATAGTGAGATCGGAAGGGATAGTTATTGTTGAGTTAATACTAGGATGGGAGGTTGATCCTAACTTTAGGGGAGCAAAGAGTTCTAGTTTTAAGGTTCACAACCTCAATTTTGTGATGGTCTTAAGTATGAGATGTGCCACAAGTATTGTTTGCCAAGTCAAAAATCAAAATTTGTAATCTATCAAATCTTTTAAAAAAGAGTATCCAGTTTTTTTTTTTTTAACTGTCTTTAAAAAAAAAACAAAAACACATTTATTTTCTTGAATAGGAGAAAAAACATTTGAGTTGCAGCTGGTGCCCCTAAACTTGGATGTGCTCTAGGAATAAATATGTCATAACCAATTCATGGCAAAATCACCTCTGTCTGGAGGGGAAGAAGAGATTGAGAAATTATAAAATAGATAGGTTCTGGGACAGGAACTTTTCAGTGTTGACTGGTATGAAGTGGTTAAATGTTTTGTTTTAAGATGACATTGTAAATGAAATCAGCTCTAGTGCCTAGGTTTTTGAGCTCCTATGTTTTAACTTGTGGTTGTAAATATACTCGTTATTCTTTTATATTTTTAATAGCTCAGAATGTAGAACTACAGGGAAAGGCAAATGAGATCGAGAAAGCATTTCAGATTTCCCAGCAGAAATGGAAAGAAGAGTGCAGAAGATATGAACATGATTTGGAAGAAAGGGACAATATAATTCAAAATTGCCATCAGGAATATGATTTACTTACGAAAGAAAAAAGCAGACTAGAGGAAACTCTACAGGTAAATATTTCATGAAGAAATTTTTCTGTATTTAATATTCATTGATATGTATTATGGGCTTTCCTTGTAACTCAGTCAGTAAAGAATGTGTCTGCAATGCAGGAGACCTGGGTTTGATTCCTGGGTCAGGAAGATCCCCTGGAGAAGGAAATGGCAACCTACTTCAGTATTCTTGCTTGGAGAATCCCATTGACAGAGGAGCCTGGCAGGCTACAGTCCATGGGGTTGCAAGACTCGGATACAACTTATATGTATTATACATTATTTGAAGTTATCTTTGGAAAGGAAAATGCCAGAAAGCAAGCAAATCTGATTTCCTCTTCACTCCTCCCAACTCCTTTCCTCTCTCCCTTTCTTCTTTTTTTTTAGGGTCATATTTGCAGGTCTGTTTTGTAATATGCTTTAGCAATATGTGAGTATATATACTGTTTCGTTTGTGAAAAACAGTTTGAGTTCTCTGATCAAAATTTTTAAAAAACCTACTTATGTGGGAATATTTTAAGAAGATAAGAACCCACAATCCTTTTGGTCTAGCAGCATGAAAAGTTGGAATTTTAGAAATGTGGGCCCTAGATTTTGACCTGAATATACAATAAATACAGAAAAATTTTTATACATCTGATATAAACTTCATTATATATGTAGAGTACATATATGGCATGGTAGGTGAAATATATGGCCTTTTACTGAAATTATTGTGAGCTATTTATCCTCCCATTTTTTTGTTCTTTTTTAGTTTCTAAAGTAAAAGCGTGGTTTAAAGTTGAAGTTGCCACTCACCTAAAAGATAGATTTTTGAATTGTTTGTGTTTGCCATTTTTTTTCAAGTACCAATTTCAATTAAAAAAAAAAAATGTGGTAAAAATGCTTTCTATTTACCAAGGGTGTAAATGACTTTTCAGAATACTGGAAATAAATATTCACTAAAAATAATTTTACAAATGCATTTGCCAAATGTAAAAGTTCTAGCACAATGGTTCCCTTCCATTGTCAGCATGTCTGCTTTTGATTTCCTGCTTGCTAACAGTCACAGTTGTCTCTTCTATTTACTGTAATAGTCTTAGACCCTGGAACGGTGCCAGACATAGACAAGGGTTGCATTAGTATTTGAATGAGGGGAGTTTAGTGACAACTGGAAGTACGAGTCCCGGGGCTGCTCTGTATAAACTGCCCCACGTAAAATGTCTTAGAATTATGGGAAAGAAGAGTAAAGGTGGCAGCATGCCTTATAGTCAGTCAGCCTGCATCTCAGATCTCTTAGGGATCTTGATGTGATCTTGATCATCTGTTTGGTAGGAGAACTTTGATTTTACACGATTGGCTTTGAACTAATCTGCATGGAGACCTTTGGGAATAAAGAGGAGTCACTGTTTTCCCCTAAGCGGAAAAGGCCTCACGGTTCTCCCTGTTGGCTTTCCAGTAGTGTTGGGAGGGCAGTCTTTACTTTGCAGATCCATGCTACAGTTCATAAGGACAAGGGAGGTTTTCCCTCTCTCTCACGTAAACCACAGAATCTTTCTCCTTGTGTTAATGCAGATTGAGTTTTAAACCCTACAGTTTAGAAACTTGGGCTTCTCAGGAAACCTGCATTTTATACTTCTAATGTTTTGAACCAAATTAGATCCTGTAAATGTAGTGCAGCTAAGAAAATCCCTGAAGAAAAGCATCTTGCAAATGCTGCTTATCTGTAGAACAAGAAATTAGTTAATAGTCCAGACCTAAAAATGTTTTATTTCATTTTTCAAATATTTGATATTCATAGGTAATTAGAGCTTTCCATATTATCTCCTTGACATAGAGATTTATGTATAGATTACTTATATGCCCGACAGTCTACTTTGTTTTTGTCTTTTTATAAGGATGCATTTTGTTCAGTCCCCTGCAGCTAAGTTTTTTGGAAAGATTGGTTTAAATATCTATATTTAACATCTGTATTTATATCTATCTGTATCTATCAATACTGTATCTATATCTACCTGTATCTATCAATATCTGTATCTATATCTGCCTGTATCTATCATTATATGGATTACATATATGAAATGTTGCTTGAATTAAATGGGTAATCATAGCTTCTTATTTAGATATTATTCTGATTGTCAAAATATAATCATTCTATTAATTCTTTTAACATGAATTATAGTGAGTTTTAACAGTCTATGGGTAAGGAAAGCCCTTTGTATGTTTAAATTGCGGATGAAGGAAGAAAGATAACTTTTATTGATCAACTAGTAAAGCAAGATTTTATTCATGTAAAGGAAGCGTTGGAGAAACATCAGGAGGAGAAGAATGAGATGGAGTCTCATATTAGAGAGACAGCATTGGAGGAGCTTAGATTACAAGCAGAACAATGGGAAGCAGAGAGAAGAGAGTTACAATTTATAGTACAGGTATTTAAAAATAATAATTCAGATCCTTCAATATGTCTTTTTAATGCTTATGATATTAAAATTTACATTAGTGAGATAATTGACTTGCCTACTCAAGGAGAAAATAATTCGTAGAAAGCCATGTTTCATTTGTAGTTACATGACAATATGGGCAACTGGTTCAAAAAGATACTATTAGAATTAGAGTCAGGTGGCTTCCATTGCATAAATTATTTGATTTTTAAAGGACATATATACACTTGGCATTTGGTTTTCCAGTTTAAAATGGGAGACTATTAGCAGTCTTTAATAACATAAAGAAATAGAATAATTAGATTTTGGATATTAAAAGATGCTTACAAATCATATAGTATAGTAATACTCTCTTTTGAACTCTCTTTAAGAAGTGCAAATTCTTAATCATGTTCTTTTAACCCTTTCCCTTCCAACACACAGTGCAATTTGAAAATCACTGATTTTATCTAATAATTTCTGTTATAGATGAGCAGACTGCAGTTTGTGATTTAGTCATATCATAGACTGACTGAGCAATTAGTGTGGGAAAAGATTATGAGTCTCCAGATTCTTACTTCTGTGTATATTGCATATCTTTAGGACATTCTATAAATTACTTTGAAGGAGAGTTAGGAGAAATTAAAACTGTTCATTCACTAATCAACTAATTTAAAATTTCAAATAAATTTCCATCATTTCTTCTATTAATTTGTGATAAGACAGTTTTTCTACACAAAATGACATTGAAATGTAGTCTTTATATAGATGTCAAAGGTATGTGTTCTTTACAGAATGAAAAATGTTCACCTAAAATAAATTTTACAGTTGCTTTTTGTGTTAGGAACAGTTTTATAAGACAAAGGTGGCCCTAAACCTGCAGAGAATAGATGGCACCTATTTCTTTAAGAGTGAAATCTGGTAGTAAACAGTGGAAGTACTGAATTTGTTGCATATGTAAGTGTTGAGAATACCCACAGTATCACATATTTCCCAAACCTTTGTTCCTTGGGCAATGCTTTTCTTCCCAGTCACTCCCTTTGTGAAATCCGTAAAGATAGTTACTCTTTAGACCTCTTGGTATTTTTAGAGTCTGCTTGTAATTTTATAGTTAGTTAGTCCTCTCATTCAGTCAGTCACTTGTTCCTTTATTCATTCCCTAAGTACTTGCTGAGTTCCTGCTGTGGGTCCTGAGGATATAAAATTGATTAAAATATGATTTCTTTCCTAAAAGATCTTTCAACATGGAGAGGCGTGCAAAGAGAAGAGAAAATATTGTAATACAATACAATTTTAAAGAAAATGCTATGGGGTCATAAAAGAGAAATGAATTGCCTGGGAGTTTGGGGAAATTTATCACAGAGCAGAGGGCATTTGAGCTGTTATTGATAATTGTCTTCATGGTTACCTAAAACAAACAAGTACACATAAGTAAATGAAAATAACCTCCTTATTTTTGAATACTCAGAAATTTCCACTACTACCAGTCAGAAGCCCCAAATTTATAAAATATATTGCAGAGACCTATATTTAAATGTGTAGATGATATGATTTTAATACAGTTTCCTGATCAATTGTCTAAACCTCACATGAAATGTATATGGTTAAATCAGACTTTATATTATGAAGTATTAAGGGAATTTGGAATTCTTTGTCAGTCTTTAATTATTATGCGTGGGAAGAATAGGAATATATTCCTTAGGTTACTACCACCTGTGAGATAGATTTTATTGTATTCCATAACTGAAATGTTCAGAACTCTGTCTCTTAATTCCTTGGCCTTTTTATTTTAACAAAAGAAAACTGCTTTTCCTTTTATAAAGCAAGCTTAGAAACCTTTTAGATTTTAAAAAAGTCTTTTTTTTTTTTAAACAACTTGAGGGCTAGATGAAAATTCTCTCCTCTCTCCTCTCTCTATTGGCTGTTGATGGGTTTAGGTTTCATCCTATAATTAGGCGTTAGTATCACATAGTGTTCTTTTGTGTAACTCTCCAAGGGAATTCAGTTTTTAAAATAAGTTTAAAAAAAAACCTCAGTGAAGCCCCATCTTAAACAGACAAAGCTGGTACAATATTTCTCTCATCTGGGCTTTAGAATTCAGGCTTGTATAAAAGGAAAATCTTAATTTTATGCCATGTCTCCTTTCTTACCCAGTATTGAAGTGATAAATAGAGGTGTACTTCTCTGGAATATTAATGGGGATTCTTAATGGAGTTATCTCGTTTTAAAAAAGCGTTTTTCATTTTTTTTAATGCATGTCCTCTTTTGATAAACATAAAAATTCCATGCTTCTCTTGGCATTCTTTGAAATTTCAAAGCAAAGCCATAGTAATTTTAGAATGACGTATATGTGTTGATCTTGGGAAAATGTTATTTTATGTTTTGCTTCTATTTATTTAAATTATTTATGTGTTTGTTTCTGCAATAGCAGTGAAAACTTTGAGGATGCTTATTAGCCATGAGCTTTACTACTGTAGGCAGTGTGGGACATGCAGTGGTAAATTGCCATGTTCTTTCCTTTGTCATTTTTATAGTTTACTTCAATGTATAACTCATCAGTAGAATTAAAAGCATTTAGAAGATGAATGTATGTTTTCATATTTATTTTATTTCCAAAATTCTGTAACTAAGCCAGGGAATAAAGTGACCCTTTCCTCATTCACTGGCTAAATTTGATTTATATATCTAGTGATCAAGTGAGGTGAGAGCTTGTGATGGCAGAGGAGCGTGGAAAACGTTCACTGAAAATAATACCACAGACTGAAGGCGGAAGAGGAAGAGCTGGGGGTGGTGGTAAAGGAAGATGTCAGACTAGGTGTGGGATCAGATTCGGCATCTGTCAGTGGGATATGTGCTAAGACAGCAGTTAGGGATGGGGTATACAGCATGTCAGTGATCGACCGGGTAAGCGCAGCTGTGATCCAGGGACAACTTGGAGTTTGTTGCATGGAAAGGAAGTATTTCAGAATTTTGTCTTAAATGATTTGGGTAGCAAGGAGCTTTTCTTTGTAGTTTCCGGGAAACCGTCCACTGGTGCCCTGTGTAAGCAAATGATGTAGAAACTGAGTCTGGCACTGGTACTGCCTGTTATTTCCAAATATTCCTTAATAGTCAATTATATCTTATCAACAGTCAAACATATATCAATGTAAGTCAAACATATCTTTTATATATCTTATATCAATGTATCAATGCTATGCTATGCTAAGTCACTTCAGTCGTGTCTGACTCTGTGCGACCCCATAGACGGCAGCCCACCAGGCTCCCCCGTCCCTGGGATTCTCCAGGCAAGAACACTGGAGTGGGTTGCCATTTCCTTCTCCAATGCATGAAAGTGAAAAGTGAAAGTGAAGTCGCTCAGTCGTGTTCGACTCCCAGCGACCCCATGGATTGCAGCCTAACAGGCTCCTCCGTCCATGGGATTTTCCAAGCAAGAGTACTGGAGTGGGGTGCCATTGCCTTCTCTGCAATATATCAATATCTTATATCAATGGTCAAACATATCTTAATAGTCAGTTTATAGAATTAAAATATATTGTTCTCATTGTAAAAATGCCCCCAATATAGGGAACTTTAAAACAGAAAGTAGAGGTCTGCCCTGTTACTCTGCCCACTCTAGTCCTACCCCTCATCTAAGGGTATATAAACATATAATTACTTAAATATGCCTCAGTAATACTTGGTGTCCATCTTTTAATTCTTGCATTATTCTTGTAGTGCTTGCGAGCTTTTCTGTTATGTGGAAGTTCCTAATACGTTTAACAAATTCCTTATTGATCTATATTTTATTTCCTTCAAAATTTTTTGCTTCACTTTAAAATGAATGATTCACCAACATCCTTGCCTGTGTCTTCGGACTGTCATACAAGTGATTCACCTGTGTAAATGCCTAGAAGTATAATTGCTGAATCTTCAAGTTTTATAATTGTGATAGGTATTACATAAAGTTACCAGTGAGCACTGTTTTTGATTGTTGAACTGTGCTGACTTTGGGGATTTAAAGAGATAACCATGTACTGGACTAAGGTTGTAACTATATCTATGTTGTTTATTTCATAGGTTAGGAAGGAGGAGTACTTTAACTCTGATATGTTCTAACTATTTGAATCCTTCAGGCTTGAAACCTTATTTTGGAGTTCAAGAAATATTGTTTATATAAGTGCATATAAAGAATTATACTTTCGGGGCTATGTTTCTGGAAGATGTTGAAAGAAAGGAAGTTTATTTTCTAACAGCACAGTGTGGTTTACTTTGATGTTAAATGTCAGTTCAAAAACAAACTCCAGTTTAAAATATTTTAAGTTCAACACCTCCCTCTAGTGGAAAAAAAAACTCACTCAATTTCCCCTGCCTTTCAGTCAGTCAGTTCAATTGCTCAGTCGTGTCCGACTCTTTGCAACCCCATGGACTGTAGCACGCCAGGCTTCCCTGTCCATCACCAACTCCTGGAGCCTACTCAAAATCATGTCCATCGCGTCGGTGATGCCATCCAACCATCTCATCCTCTGTTGTCTCCTTCTCCTCCCACCTTCAGTCTTTCCCAGCATCAGGGTCTTTTCCAATGAGTCAGCTCTTCACATCAGGTGGCCAGAGTATTGGAGTTTCAGCTTCAGCATCAGTCCTTCCAATGAATATTCAGGACTGATTTCCTTTATTATTGACTAGTTTGATTTCCTTGCAGTCAAAGGGATTCTCAAGAGTCTTCTCCAACAACACAGTTCTACCCTTAATGTGATTTAATTAAGTTGGGATCACCGACTTGATGGACATGAGTTTGAGCAAGCTGTGGGAGTTGGTGATGGACAGGGAAGCCTGGGGTACTGCAGTCCATGGGATCTCAAAGAGTCAGACACGACTGAGTGACTGAACTGAACTAACGTGATTTAATTTGTTACACACATAGACACACACTCACTCACTATAGGGATCCAAGTATCTTTGGTTTGATTAGAAAATAAATTCTGTGACAAAAAAATTAAAAAATTTATTTGGGAGGAGGCGAGTTAATTTGGATGTATAACTGCATGAGGTATTTTATAGTTCTTTTGTAATTTTCTTGTATATTATAATGCACCCCAGACATGGATTATATTGATTAAACCATACACCTATAACAAGTATCTGAACATATAAAAATTAATAGGGATTAATGTATAATTAATTAATACCCAATATAACCAATCAATACCATTAATATTGCCAACATTTACCATCTAGATCATTTAGTGTTTGTCATATTTGCCTAAGAATTCATAACAGACACATTTTATATCACTGAAGACTGAATCATTCACTAGCACCCCACCCCCACAAGATAACTATCCTTCTGAAGTTGGTGTTTAACTTTCTGTCTGTAAACATTGATGATATATGTATTTTTTAATAGTATTTTGTGTATTTAAAAGGGATGCATGCAGTATCACGCAGTATGAGTCTTTGTCTAACTTTTCTCCCCTCTTATGTTTTTGAGGTTTAGCCTAGTTAATAAACTATCTCTGGTTCATTCAATTTAACTGATCTTTAGTGATTTATCATAGCATAATCATCCATTACAGGGTTGATTGAGATTTAATTTCTTTCTAAGTTTCAGTTATTTCAGGCAGTGCTTCCATAAACATCAAATATTTTTATGTGGGATGTATTTAGTGTATTTGCAATTATTAGATAAAATATATGCTAAGTTATTCTCCCAAGTGGTTGTATCAATTTGAGAGAAGACTTTCTCTTCCCTTGAAGTCTCTTGAACCCTTGCTATTTTTCAGATTTAATTTGTTTTGCATTAGAATGTGTGTGAAATTTCTCTTGCTTAAATTTCTGTTTCCCTGACATTGCTCATGTTATGTTTATTGGTCATTCATGTTTCTTCTTTTGTGAACCGCAATTTTATTTTTTCCCCTTTATCCTTTTTGTTTGTATATTCTTATTGATTTATAGGAGTTTCAAATACATTTGATAACTTGGTTACTTAAATCCCATGGCAAACATCTTTTTCCTCTTTGTGGAGACATGGAAACAATTTACATTGTGTGCAGTTTTAAATTTTAATGTAGTTGAATGTATCAGTATTTTCTTTTATTGATAGTACTTTTTTATGTCTTATATAACCTAAAGTCATAAAGAAAAAATATTTTTCTGTACAGAGCATGAAGGAAGGTTTAATTTTATTTTTTTCCATATGGATAACCAAACGTCTCTAGTAGTTATTCACCTGTCTATGCTGTTACCACTTATTGATTTAAAATGTCATCTGTGTCATATATCAAGTTCCTTTATAAAATCTACAGTTTGTTTCCTGGTGCTTTGTTCTTTTTCACTTACATGTTGTTCTGTTTCACTTACCTGTTGATCTGTTTCTAAATCAATACTAAATTGTTTTATTTGCCATGGCTTTAGAGTAATTTCTTGATATCAGATAGAGCAAACTTCCTTCTGCATATTCTTAATATATTTTCTGAGGGAGTGGGGAGGAGAGTTATTCTTAGCCTTTTAATCTTCCATGTGAGTTTGAGAATTGACATGTTATTTATATTCCACCAAGAAACCTTGTTGTAATTTTATTGGAATTGAATTGGATTTATAGGTCAGTTTGCCATAAATTGACATCCTTTATTTCTTCTGCTTTCCACTCTTTTTTTTTTCTGTTTTTGAAGAGATTTCTTCAATTTTATATCACAACTTTACTATTAAATTCTCTTTCTGCTTTTAAATTTTTTAATTTCCAAGAATTGTTTCTTGTTCTTTGACTATACTTTTATATAGTAGACTCTTCTTGTTTCATGTTCCTAATACCTTATTTTAACTCTGTGGATGATAGTCATACTTGTTCTGAAGGTGGTTCCCCTCCCCCTGCCTCCCTAGATTGTCTTTGTTTTCTCCGAGTGTTTGATCCTGTTTGTCTGAATTTCACATGAAAAGCTTTCGTCAAATGTCTGGTGATCCTTGTCTGTGTGTTCATGTTTAAGAAAGAAGCACTAAAAAGCTGGTAGAAAGCTCTTGTTGTGTGTGGAGCCCTTCCATTTAATTGGAGAACCTTTAAAAGGCCAGATATGTAGCTTTTTCCCCTTGGCCTGGTTATTTCCCCACAAAGGAGCCTTCTAGTATATTCCTTGTCCTTACAGTACCTTAAGTGTAGGAGTCAGTGTTTTGGGAGCTGAAGAGAGAAACAGAGCTGTGAGGTCTCATCCCCCACAATTTCCCAATCTCCTCCAATTTTTAATAAAGTGTCTTATCCTGTCCTTCAGTTGGGTCAGGTTTTCATGACCTCAGAACCTTTTTGGATCAGCCTTATTGGTTTGCAAATAAACTCTCTCTTTTTCCAGAATGGAGAGGGCCCTTTGTCTGGGAGGGAGTTGGCAGAGGAGATCTGAGAACAGAGCTAACTGCTGCTTATAGAGGCTTCCAACAGGGTTCTGTGTTCACTGCCACTCCATGGCTTGGCTTCAGGGGTAATTGCTGCTTCCAGTTTCTGATTTTTTTTTTTTTTTACGGATATGAATTCAACTTGCTATTAGGCCCTGCCTTTTTTGAGTATTTAGCAAAGTTGAGAAAGCTGAAGCCTATCACTTAATCACTTGTGCATCTATTTTCCATCTTCCAAATTCGCCTTTGACATCTGTTGGCTGTCACCTCTTCTGTCACTCACTTTTATTCTGTCTTCATTTAAGTGGGCTTTCAGGAGCAAGCAGAGATGATTGGATAGGTTTGATCCAGTCAACTTAAGTGGTGATATCCTCTTTCTACTTATGACTTTTTGAGACCTTACAGTTTCATTTCATATTTGAGTTCTGGTTTTACGGAATGTTTTTAGTATGAAAAGCAGCCAGGGTGTTGGATTTCATAGCTATAGTTCTTTTTTTCTTCCCAGTTTTATTGAAACATAATTGATTCTCCTCCTCCTCCTGCATGCGTGCTCAGTCCTGTCCTGTTCTTTATGACACTGTGGACTGTAGCCTGCTAGGCTCCTCTGTCCATGAAATTTCCCAGGCAAGAATACTGGAGTGGGTTGCCATTTGCTACTCCAGGGGATCTTCCAGACCCAGGGATTGAACCCATGTTTCTTGTATCTCCTGAATTGGCAGGCAGATTCTTGACTACTGCACCACCTGGGAAGCCCAATACAATATGGTATTGTTAACTGTAGTCATCATGCATGCATCATATCTTAATATTCAATTTATAGCACTTTTATAAATTTTTTATGGCATAAGTATTACAGTCTTTCCATAATACTGTATTGGAAACATTGTTGAATTAAAAAAAAGCACTTAACTTGTGATAATGGACTGATACTCATTTTCTCCATTTACAAGAGAGACATATGGTATAGTAATGTAATTCTTTGAAAGCAAAGTCACAAAACAGTCAAAAAACTAGGTCATTATTAATTTTATATTAAATATCATTCACCTTGGGCTTCCCTGGTGGCTCAGCTGGTAAAGAATCCACCTGCAAATGTGGGAGACCTGGGTTTGATCCCTGGGTTGGAAAGATTCCCTTGGAGAAGGGATCAGCTGCCCACTCCAGTATTCTGGCCTGGAGAATTCCATGGAGTGTTTAGTCCGTGTGGTTGCAAAGAGTCAGATATGACTGAGTGACTTTCACTCACCTCATGTCTGTTTCAGGATAGACTGTCTACTTCAGTACAGATCGTGCACGTGATATTCAACACGAATACGTAGTTAATGATGATGACCCAAAAGCATCTCATACAGTTCTAGCTCTACAGTTACTAGATTGCCACATGAAAACACATATACACAATAGGTAAGTTTATTAATGTGTGCATGTTGATTATTTACTGTATGCATGATGATGATTATTATTAAGTAGAAGTGAATCATCATAACGGTCTTCATCCTTGTCATCTTCATGTTGAGTAGGCTGAGGAGGAGAGGTTGGTGTTGCTGTCTCAGGGGTGGCAGAGGTGGGAGAGATGGAGAACATGAAAGGGGAGGCAAGAGAGGCAGGCGTACTTGGTGTAACTTTACAGAAATACACTGTCATTTCTGACTCCCATTTTTGCTTTTTCATTTTTCTAAAAACGTTTCTATATGATACCAACCTATCTTTCATTGTTTGGTTTAGTTTCAGTACCCATGTCATAGACGGTTCCATGTTGTAAAAGAAGTCCTTTGTTGTTCAGTCACTAATTCATGTTCAACTCTTTGCTACCCCATGGACTGCAGCGCCAGGCCTCCCTGTCCCTCACAGAAGTCAAAAGCAGTCTTAAAACCAGCGTCAATTTGTGTTCTGGCACTGCTTCTTCTATGTCATCTTCCTCATCATCTGAAACTGGTTTGGAAATACTCATCTCCATCAAGTCATCTTCTGTTAATTCCTCTAGTGTGCTGTTTATCAGTCTTGAATTTCTCCAAGATCTATATCTTGAAACCCTTCACCCCCCCCATCTTTTTTTTGCCCCGTATCTATAATCTCTTTCATAATTTCCCTGATTGACTCGGTCATAAATTCTGTGAAGTCATGGATAACATCTGGACATAGTTTTCTCTAGCAGGATTTATTATTTCAGATTTGATGGCTTGGACATCTTTTCCTATAATGATGGCATTTTTCAATGCTGTAATCCTTCTGGGCTTTTATGATGTTGTCTCTATCAGGGCTGTCTTCCATAGCATTAACCACCCTTTCTATAGCATACCGTGTGTGTTGTTGTTCAGTCACCTACTCGTGTCTGACTCTTTGCTACCCTATGGATTGCAGCCTGCCAGCCTTCTCTGTCCGTCACCATCTCTCAGAGTTTGCCCAAGTTCATGTCCATTGCATTGGTCATGACATCCAACCATCTAATCCTCTGATTCCCTCTTTTCTTTCTCCCCTCAATCTGTCCAGCATCAGGGACTTTGCTAACGAGTCAGCTGTTTGCGTCAGGTGATCAAAATACTGGAGCTTCAGCTTCAGCATTAGTCCTTCCAATGAGTATTCAGGGTTGATTTCTTTTAAGATTGACTGATTTGATCTCTTTGCTTTCCAAGGGACTTTCTGGAGTCTTCTCCAGCATCACAGTTCAAAGGCATCAATTCTTGGCGTTCTGCCTTCTTTATGGTCCAGCTCTCACAACCATACATGACCACTGGAAAGACCATAGCTTTGACTATATGGACCTTTGTCGGCAGAATGATGTCTCTGCTTTCAAACACACTGTCTAGGTTTGTCATGGCTTTCCTGCTAAGAAGCAATTGTCTTCTGATTTCATGGCTGCAGTCACCAGCCTCACTGATTTTTCCCAAGAAGAGGAAATCTCTCACTACTTCCATCTTTTCCCCTTCTATTTGCCATGACATAATGGGGCCTGATGCCATAATTGTAGCTTTTTAAATATTTAGTTTTAAACAGACTTTTCCACTCTCCTCCTTTACCCTCAGCAGGAAGTTCTTTAGTTTCTGTTTGCTTTCTGCCATTTGAGTGGTATCATTTGCATATCTGAAGTTGATGTTTCTCCTGCCAATCTTGATTCCAGCTTGTAACTCATCCAGCCTGGCATTTCTCATGATGTGCTCAGCATATAGATTAAATAAACAGGGTGACAACAGACAGTCCTGTTATACTCCTTTCTCAATCATGAGCCACTCAGTTGTTCCATACAGGGTTCTAACTGTTGCTTCTGACCCACATACAGATTTCCCAGGAAACAGGTAAGGTGGTCTGGTATTCCCATCTCTTTAAGAGCTTTCACATTTTGTTATGATCCACATGGTCAAAAACTTTAGTGTAACTAATGAAACTAGATGTTTTTCTGGAATTACCTTGCTTTCTCTATGATCCAGCAAATGTTGGCAATTTGATCTCTGGTTCCTCTGCCTTTTCTAAACCCAGCTTGAATATCTGGAAGTTCTTGGTTCACGTTAATGCTGAAGCCTAGAATGCAAGATTTTCAGCATGACCTTACTAGCATGGGAGATAAGTGTAAGTGTCTGATGGTTAGAACATTCTTTAGTACTACCTTTCTTGGGAATTGGGATGAGGATTGACCTTTTCCTGTGGCCATTGCTGGGTCTTCCAGATTTGCTGACATATTGAGTGCAACATTTTGATAGCATCATCTTTCGGGATTTTGAATAGCTCTACTGGTGTTGGAGAAGACTCTTGAGAGTCCCTTGGACTGCAAGGAGATCCAACCAGTCCATCCTAAAGGAGATCAGTCCGGGGTGTTCATTGGAAGGACTGATGCTGAAGCTGAAACTACAGTACTTTGGCGACCTCATGGGAAGAGTTGACCCTGATGCTGGGAGGGATTGGGGGCAGGAGGAGAAGGGGACGACAGAGGATGAGATGGCTGGATGGCATCACCGACTCGATGGACATGAGTTTGAGTGAACTCTGGGAGTTGGTGATGGACAGGGAGGCTTGGCATGCTGTGATTCATGGGGTCGCAAAGAGTTGGACACGACTGAGTGACTGAACTGAACTGAACTGGACTGGAATTCCATCGCACCCACTGGCTTTATTGACAGCAGTGCTTCCTAAGGTCCACTTGACTTCACGCTCCAAGGTGTCTGGCTCTGGGTGACTGACCACACCATTGTGGTTATCTGGATCGTTAAGATCTTTTTTGTACAGTTCTTCTATGTACTTTTTCCATTTCTTCTTGATCTTTTCTACTTCTTCTATATCTCTACTGTTTCTGTCTTTTATTGTACCCATCTTTGGATGGGATGTTCCCTTGCTATTTCCAGTTTCCCCTTCTGTTGGTTTCCTCTATTTTTATGCACTGTTCATTGAAGAAGACCTTCTTTTCTCCCCTTGCTATTCTCTGGAACTCAGTGTTTAGTTGGGTGTACATTTCCCTTTCTCCCTTGCTTTTCACTTTTCTTCATTCTTCAACTATTTGTGACGCCTCCTTGGATAACCACTTCTCCTTCTTACTTTTCTTTTTCTTTGGGTGGTTTGTTTGCTGCCTGCTGTATAATATTACCGACCTTTGTCCATAGTTCCTCAGGCACACTGTTTACTAGCTCTCACCCCTTGCATCTGTTCATCACCTCCATGCATATCATAGGGGATTTGATTTAAGTCGTACCTGGCTAGCTTAATGGTTTCCCCCCTTTTTTTTAGTTTAAGCCTGAATTTTGCTATGAGAAACTGTCTGAGCCACAGTTAGCTCTAGGTCTTGTTTTTGTTGACTGTGTACAGCTGTTCATCTTTGGCTACAAAGAATTTAATCAGTTTGATTTCACTATTGACCATTTGGTGATGTCCATGTATAAAGTCATCTCTTGTGTTGTTGAAAAAGGGTGTTTGCTATGAATGGTACATTCTCTTGGCAAAATTCAGTTAACCTTTGCCCTGCTTCATTTTTTACTCCAAGGCCAAACTGGCCTGTTACTCCAGGTGTCTCTTGACTTCCTACTTTTGCATTTCAATCCCCAGTGATGATTATAACATCTTTTTTAAGCGTTAGTTCTAGGAGGTCTTCTAGGTCTTCATAGAACTGATCAACTTCAGCTTCTTCGGCGTTGGTAGTAGAGGCATAGGCCTGAATTGCTGTGAGGTTGAATGGTTTGCCTTGGGAATGAACCGAGATCATTCTGTCATTTTTTGAGGTTGCACCCAAGTACTGCATTTTGGACTCTTGTTGACTTTGAGGGCTACTCCATTTCTTCTGTGGGAATCTTGCCCATAGTAGTAGATATAATGGTCATCTGAATTAAATTCGCCTGTTCCTGTCCATTTTAATTCACTGATTCCTAAGATGTTGATGTTTATTCTTACCATTTCCTGCTTGGCCACTTCCAGTTTACCTTGATTTATAGGCCTAACATTCTAGGTTCCTATGCAATACTGCTCTTTGCAGCATCAGATTTTACTTCCATCACCAGACATAACCAGACACAGCTGAGCATCATTTCCACTTTGGCCCAGCTGCTTCATTCTTTCTGGGGCTTTAGTAGCATATTGCATACCTTCTGACCCAGAGGACTCATCTTTTGGAGTCATATCTTTTTGTCTTTTTTATACAGTTTATCAGGTTCTCACAGCAAGTATACTGGGGTGGTTTGCCGTTCCCGCCTCCAGTGGATCACATATTGTCAGAACTTTCGACTATGACCCATCCATCTTTGGTGGCTTTACATGGCATGGCTCATAGCTTCATTGAGTTATGCAAGCCCCTTCACCACAACAAGGCAGTGATTCATGAAGGGGATCTTATGACTGCCTGATCTAGAGCCTGAATTAGAGATGTTGTGTTTGGAGCCGGTAGACCATTTCATTGTCTTTAGTGTTAAACATTTCTTTTTCTTTGGGATGGTCTTGGTCCCTGTTTCCTACACAATGTCACAAAACCTCCATCCATGGCTGTCTGAGGAGGCCTTACAAATAGCTGTAAAAAGAAGAGAAGCAAAAAGCAAAGGAAAAAAGGAAAGATATACCCATTTGAAGGCAGAGTTCCAAAGAATACCAAGGAGAGATGAGAAAGCCTTCCTCAGTGATCAGTGCAAAGAAATAGAGGAAAACAACAGAATGGGAAAGACTAGAGATCTCTTCAAGAAAATGAGAGATACCAAGGGAACATTTCATGCAAAGATGGGCTCGATAAAGGACAGAAATGGTATGGACCTATATTAAGAAGAGGTGGCAAGAATACACAGAGGACTGTACAAAAAAGATCTTCATGACCCAGATAATCACGATGGTGTGATCACTCACCTAGAGCCAGACATCATGGAATGTGAAGTCAACTGGACCTTAGGAAGCATCACTAAGAACAAAGCTGGTGGAGATGATGGAATTCCAGTTGTACTATTTCAAATCCTGAAAGATGATGCTGTGAAAGTGCTGCACTCAATATGCCAGCAAATTTGGAAAACTCAGCAGTGGCCACAGGACTGGAAAAGGATAGTTTTCATTCCAATCCCAATTCCCAAAGAGATGGGAATACCAGACCACCTGACCTGCCTCTTGAGAAACCTATATGCAGGTCAGGAAGGAACAGTTAGAACTGGACATGGAAGCAACAGACTGGTTCCAAATAGGAAAAGGAGTACGTCAAGGCTGTATACTGTCACCCTGCTTATTGAACTTCTGTGCAGAGTACATCATGAGAAATGCTGGGCTGGAGTAGCACAAGCTGGAATCAAGATTGCTGGGAGAAATATCAATAACCTCAGATATGCAGAGGACACCACCCTTATGGCAGAAAATGAAGAGGAACTAAAAAGCCTCTTGATGAAAGTGAAAGAGGAGAGTGAACAAGTTGGCTTAAAGCTCAGTTCAGTTCAGTTCAGTCACTCAGTTGTGTCTGACTCTTTGAGACCCCATGAAGTGCAGCACGCTAGGCCTCCCTGTCCATCACCAACTGCCGGAGTCTATGCAAACCCACGTCCATTAGGTCGGTGATACCATCCAACCATCTCATCCTCTGTTGTCTCCTTTTCCTCCTGCCCTCAATCTTTCCCAGCATCAGGGTCTTTTCAGATGAGTCAGCTCTTCGCATCAGGTGGCCAAAGTATTGGAGTTTCAGTTTCAATATCAGTCCTTCCAATGAACACCAAGGATTGATCTCATTTAGGATGGGCTGGTTGGATCTCCTTGCAGTCCAAGGGACTCTCAAGAGTCTTCTCCAACACCACAGTTCAAAAGCATCAATTCTTTGGTGCTCAGCTTTCTTTATAGTCCTGCTCTCACATCCATACATGACTACTGGAAAAACCATAGCCTTGACTAGACGGACCATTGTTGGCAAAGTAATGTCTCTGCTTTTGAATATGCTCTCTAGGTTGGTCATAACTTTCCTTCCAAGGAGTAAGTGTCTTAATTTCATGGCTGCAGTCACCATCTGCAGTGATTTTCGAGCCCCCAAATAAAGTCTCTCACTGTTTCCACTTTTTCCCCATCTATTTTCCATGAAGTGATGGGACCTGATGCCATGATCTTAGTTTTCTGAATGTTGAGCTTTAAGCTAACTTTTTCACTCTCCTCTTTCACCTTCATCAAGAGGCTTTTTAGTTAGGTCAGGTGGTCTGGGATTCCCATCTCTTTCAGAATTTTCCACAGTTATTGTGATCCACACAGTCAAAGGCTTTGGCATAGTCAATAAAGCAGAAATAGATGTTTTTCTGGAACTCTGTTGCTTTTTCCATGATCCAGTGGATGTTGGCAATTTGATCTCTGGTTCCTCTGCCTTTTCTAAAGCCAGCTTGAACATCTGGAAGTTCACGGTTCATGTACTGTTGAAGCCTGGCTTGGAGAATTTTCAGCATTACTTTGCTAGCGTGTGAGATGAGTGCAATTGTGTGGTAGTTTGAGCATCTTTGGTATTGCCTTTCTTAGGGATTGGAATGAAAACTATCCTTTTCCAGTCCTGTGGCCACTGCTGAGTTTTCCAAATTTGCTGTCATATTGAGTGCAGCACTTTCACAGCATCATCTTTCAGGATTTGAAATAGCGCAACTGGAATTCTATCATCTCCACCAGCTTTTTTCTTAGTGATGCTTCCTAAGGTCCAGTTGACTTCACATTCCAGGATGTCTGGCTCTACGTGAATGATCACACCATCGTGATTATCTGGGTCATGAAGATCTTTTTTGTACAGTTCTTCTGTGTATTCTTGCCACCTCTTCCTAGTATCTTCGGTTAGGTCCATACCATTTCTGCCCTTTATTGAGCCCATCTTTGCATGAAATGTTCCCTTGGTATCTCTCATTTTCTTGAAGAGATCTCTAGTCTTTCCCATTCTGTTGTTTTCCTCTATTTCTTTGCACTGATCACTGAGGAAGGCTTTCTCATCTCTCCTTGCTATTCTTTGGAACTCTGCATTCAAATGGGTATATCTTTCCTTTCGCTTCTCTTATTTTCACAGCTATTTGTAAGGCCTCTTCAGATAGCCATTTTGCTTTTTTGCATTTCTTTTTCTTAGGGATGGTCTTGATCCCTGTCTCCTGTACAGTGTCACCAACCTCCATCCATAGTTCATCAGGCACCCTGTTTATCAGATCTAGTCCCTTAAATCTATTTCTCACTTCCACTGTATAATCATAAGGGATTTGATTTATGTCATACCTGAGTGATCTAGTGGTTTTCCCCACTTTCTTCAATTTAAGTCTGAATTTGGCAATAAGGAGTTCATGATCTGAGCCAGCTCCCAGTCTTGTTTTTCCTGACTGTATAGAGCTTCTCCATCTTTGGCCGCAAAGAATATAATGAGTCTGATTTTGGTTCTGACCATCTGGTGATGTCCCTGTGTAGATTCTTCTCTTGTGTTGTTGGAAGAGGGTATTTGCTATGACCAATGTGTTCTTGGCAGAACTCAATTAGGCTTAGCCCTGCTTCATTTTGTACTCCAACGCCAAATTTGCCTGTTACTCCAGGTGTTTCTTGATTTCCTATTTTTGCATTCCAGTCCTCCATAATGAAAAGAACATCTTTTTTGGGTATTCGTTCTAGACGGTCTTGTAGGTCTTCATAGTACCATTCAGCTTCAGCTTCTTCAGTGTTACAGGTCAGGGCCTAGACTTGGGTTACCATGAGAATGAATGGTTTGCCTTGGGAATGAACAGAAATCATTCTGTCGTTTTTGAGATTGCATCCAAGTACTGCATTTTGGACTGTTTTGTTGACCATGATGGCTACTCCATTTCTTCTGAGGGATTCCTGCCCACAGTAGTAGATAAAATGGTCATCTGAGTTAAATTCACCCATTCCAGTCAATCTTAGTTCGCTGATTCCTGGAATGTTGATGTTCAGTCTTGCCATGTACTGTTTGACCACTTCCAATTTGCCTTGATTCATGGACCTTTCACTCCAGGTTCCTAAGCAGTAATGCTCTGTACAGCATTGAACCTTGCTTCTATCACTAGTTCCATCCACAACTGGGTGTTGTTTTTGCTTTGGCTGCATCCCTGTATTCTTTCTGGAGTTATTTCTCCACTGATCTCCAGGAGCATAATGGGCACCTACCAACCTGGGGAGTTCATCTTTCAGTGTCCTATCTTTTTGCCTTTCTTAGTGTTCTTGGGGTTCTCAAGGCAAGAATACTGAATGTGGTTTGCCATTCCCTTCTCCAGTGGACCACACTCTCTCAGACCTCTGCACATTCAGTAAACTAAGATCATAGCTTTGTGTCCCATCACTTCATGGCAAATAGATGGGGAAACAGTGGAAACAGTGACAGACTTTTTTTTGCAGGGGGCTCCAAAATCACTGAAGATGGTTACTGCAGCCATGAAATTAAAAGACACTTACACCTTGGGAGAAAAGTTATGACCAACCTAGATAGCATATTCAAAAGCAGAGACATTACTTTGCCAACAAAGGTCCATCTAGTCAAGGCTATGGTTTTTCCAGTGGTCATGTATGAATGTGAGAGTTGGACTGTGAAGAAGGCTGAGCGCCGAAGAATTGATGCTTTTGAACTGTGGTGTTGGAGAAGACTCTTGAGAGTCCCTTGGACTGCAAGGAGATCCAACCAGTCCATCCTAAAGGAGATCAGTCGTGGGTATTCATTGGAAGAAGTGATGTTGAAGCTGAAACTCCAGTCCTTTGGCCACCTGATATGAAGAACTGACTCGCTGGAAAAGACCCTGATGCTGGGAAAGTTGAAGGTGGAAGGAGAAGGGGACGACAGAGGATGAGATGGTTGGGTGGCATCACCTAACAATGGACATGAGTTTGAGTAAATTCCAGGAGTTGGTGATGGTCAGGGAGGCCTGGCATGCTGCAGTCTGTGGAGTCGCAAAGAGTTGGACACAACTGAGCGACTGAACTGAACTGAGTGTTAAACATATGGGGTTCTGGGTGGCCAGGGGCAGCTTGTTCAATGACAAGACAACTTTAAAAGGCAGTCACTTACTGGCAAGGCATTTCCTGACTTTAAGGACAAAGCATCTATGGACCCAATCCAGAAAATGTATTCTTGTTGTTTAGGCCTTCTTGTTGTACAACCAAGGGACTGTCAGCTCAGGGATTTGCAGCTTTATAGATAAGAGCAGAACTGATCATAAAATCCAACTTCATTTGCACAGAGCAGTAAAGTTAGTCTGTCCCTTCCTGCCTTAAACCCTATATGCTTGCTTCTCTTCCTTATGAATAAATGTCATTTAGGTATTTTTTTCAGAATGAGGCATTTTGGTCTGCATTAAAAACCTGTTCAGGCAGATATCCTTTCTCCTCAATGATTTTCTTTTTTTTTAAACTGAATTATAGTTGATTACAACGTTGTGCTAATTTCTGCTATACAACAAAGTGGCTTAAAATAATTTAAAAGTGATTTTAAATATATATATACATTTTAAAAATATTCTTTTCCATTAAGGTTTATCCTAGGAGATTGGATATATTAGTAGTTTCCTGTGCTGTGTAACAGAACATTGTTTATCCATTCTAAATGCAATAGTTTCTATCTAGCAACCCCAGACTCCCAGTCCATGCCTCACCTGCCCCCTCCTCCTTAGCAACAAGTCTGTGCTCTGTGTCTGTGCATCTGTTTCTGTTTTGTAGATAGCTTCATTTGGGCCATATCTTAGTCCTCAGTGATTTTCTTAAAGGCATCTGGAAACTTATCTGCTGCCTCTCAGTTATCAGAAGTTGCTTTTCCTGTTATCTTTGCATTTTTTAAAGCCAGACCTCGTTTTAAAATTATCAAACCATTCTTTGCTGGCATTAAACTCTCCAGCTTGAGATCCTTCGCCTTTCTTTTGCTTTAAGAAGTCATACAGTGACTTGGCTTTTTTCTCTAATCATGTTAGAGTCTATAGGTATGGCTTTCTTAGAGCAATGCCGCATCCACCTAAAAGCTGCCTTTTCAGTATAAGATAAAAAAGGTATATCGCCAAAAGTGCAAAGTTTTCATACCTGCTCTTGTAGCTTCAGCCATGGCATCACTGATTTATTTTTCTTTTATAGGGGTCCCTACACTAGATTCATTTATCTTGAAATGGCAGGCAGTCACAGCTATAGACCTGAAGCTATGGTGCCTATCAAACAGTTCAACTTTTTCTTGTTATGTCATGATTTTTCTTTGCTTCTAGAGAGCACTTCCAACATCAGTAATGGTACTTTATATGGGTCCCGTGGTGTTATTCAGGGTTTACAGTATTGCACTAAGCACAGTGAAAAAGTGAGAATTGAGAGAGAGAGAGAGAGAGAGAGAGAGAGATTGATCAATCACTTTTTGCTGCAGTATGAAACTTACTGGAAAGATGAATTGCTCATGTGGAGATGACTAGCATCAGGCCCATTTTAAGCAGATGCTTGTAACATTTGAGCTCACTTGAGCAATGCAACAGGAGGTGGATACAAAATTATTACAGTCATACACTATGATTACAGTTAATCTTATGGAGTTATAACACTGCATCTTTATGTTTACATTTCGTTGGAATGTGAGGCCATGTACAGTCTTTATGGGCATGCTGCTGCTGCTGCTAAGTCGCCTCAGTCATGTCTGACTCTGTGCGACCCCATAGATGGCAGCCCACCAGGCTCTCCCGTCCCAGGGATTCTCCAGGCAAGAACACTGGAGTGGGTTGCCATTTCCTTCTCCAATGCGTGAAAGTGAAGTCGCTCAGTCGTGTCCGACTCTTTGCGACCTCATGGACTGCAGCCTACCAGGCTCCTCCGTCCATGGGATTTTCCAGGCAAGAGTACTGGAGTGGGGTGCCATCGCCTTCTCCACTCTATGTGCATAAGTTTTGATAAATTTTAATTTTTAATAATAGATTTATGTATATTTTACAGTGGTAAATGATAAAATGGACTAGAACCTATACCTGTTTTATGCATTCTTGACATACCTAACTTAATTTTTTTTTTTTTTACTGTTTCTAGGCTATGCAATTTGTGAAGTTTTTCAAATTGTCACAAATCTCCAAAAAATTATCCAAAGTATTTATTGAAAAAAATTATGTAGAAGTGGACCCATGCAGTTCAAACACATACCCATGTTGTTCCAGAGCCAACTGTATATATAACATATACACACATACATCTGTCTGCTATATACCATATGTTTTTAATCTGTTTATCCACTGATGGACATTAAGGTTATTTCCATGTCTTGGCTGTTATATCAAGACTATTGATTTTCAAGGCCACCAGGAGTTGGAGGAGTGGAGTGTGGAATTAGGGCAACTTTAAATGTCACAAAACTTGCTGTTCTTACTGAGATTCAGATGATTTTATATAGATAAAATGCTTCTTAGGTAAAGTGTAAGCCTTTGGTAAATTTCTGGTTATGAAAAAATTTGATCTTGATATTTTTTTCCAGTGTTCTTTTTTTAATTTTTAAAGTTTATTTATATTTATGGCTGTGCTGGGTCTTTGTTGTTACATGCGGTCTTTCTGTAGTTTTGGGGAGCAGAGGCTGGTGATGGCTTCTCTTGTGCAGCGTGGGCTCTAGGCACACAGGCTTCAGGACTTGTGGCCCATGGGCTCTAGAGTGTTGGCTCAGGAGTTGTGGCGCATGAGCTTAGTTGCTCTGCAGCATGTGGAATCTTCCCAGACTAGGGATTGAACCCATGTCTCCTGCACTGGCAGGTAGATTCTTATCCACTGTACCACCAAGGAAGTTCTTGCCAGTGTTCTTGTAGCTTTAATGGAGGAAAGAATTTTTGGTGGTCCTTACTCTGCCTTTCTGGAACTATTTATGTTCTCTGAAGATATTCTGAAGTTTTCTTCTCTTTGTATATATTCCTCTCAAGGAGTGTTTTTTGTCCTTCCCGTTTGATTTAGAACTCACCTTTTATGTTGGGGAATTTTTAAAATATCACGTTTTCTTGTGTTTAAGAGTGAGGGACTAAAAAACTTATTGGAAGCTTTTCAGTATTAGCTCTTTCAACCATGATTTTTGCTGTAGGATTATCTGGTGGATATTTGAAACAGATAAAACCCTCCTACCTTCCCCAACTAACTTACAAAGATGAAGGAAGCAGAAAACTAGATTGAGTCATCGTCAAAATCCCAGGCTTATATTGCTCCATGAATGAACAGAAAGAAACATTCAGGGAGCAAATAATTTCAGTCTTCTTTAAACTCTACCAGAGAATAAGAAAGATAAGTATGTTATCTTGATAACATACCAAACTAATAATCCTGACACTAAACTGACAAGGATACAAGAAAAGATAATTATAGTCAATCTCACTCATGAATATAGGTGCAAAAATATTATATAAAATTAGCCAACTGAATATAGCAAAATAGAAAAAAGATATAATATAAAAAGCCTTTATATAAGAAATGCCAAGTGAGTCTAACATTAGGAAACTAATCAAGGTAATTTTAATTAATGTAATCTATTAGCTTAATTCTGTAATATAAGTTTCTTACATAATTATGTGAATAGAATGTGAAGAGAATTCCTAAAAACTATACTGAGGAAAACACTTTTTTTTTTTTTTTTCAGAAAAAACTGTGTAGGTATGTTTATATCTACATCCAATAATGTATAGTAATTATCACATAATATTAGTGATGACAACTTCTACGTTAAAACTGTGATTTTTAGGTCAGAATTTCACCTACATCTTGAAAGACTTTTATTTGAAAGCTGTCTGTTACGTGATATTTAATATAAGTCAAGCATCATAAAGTAAAAGTCCTAACTGATCAGCAGTTCAATTTCAGTTCTTTTTTATAGGATTAAATTCAAACTCACATGGAATGATGGGCACCCATTAGTGTAGTATTTGGAATGATTGTATTCTTTCTATATTACTTATCAATAGAATGGGAATCACAAGTCATCTGATAAATAAATCCTGTGAGACTTACTGAGTATTTTAATAGCTTTTATTTGATTTAATAGTGCTTGAAATAACTGCCATCCACTATGAGATAAGTTTTCCTGGTTATAGACTTTTTTTAAATTTCAAGTTACTTGTATTACTTTGAATTAGCTTTGTAAATTGCTCTTTATTCTTTTTAATGTATACACAGTAGTCTAAGTAGATGGTTGAAAGTTGGAGATTATGTATCTGTAAATGAAGAAGGCATGTAATTTAACAGTGGATTTGAATTAATACTACTGATTGCTTGAATGAGAAGGTCCTATCATATAGAATAATAATGGTGTCTGATACTTGTGTATGCTTAATGGTCTTAAACATGCTTTCATATATGAAGATACTCTTATGATATAATCAGATTACATAACACTATTCATCAAACCATTTGTTTCTGAATCCATAGAGTCATGATAAAAACTGTGAGTGCTTTTGTTGGTTGTAGACAGTGTTGGCACACTCCTGCTATGGTACCCAGCTTTGTTCTTATCTATGATAGCTTAAAGATTGAGAATGTATAAGTAGATGAACTTCTGTATATTAAGGAATTTCCATTAAGGAAATTATTAAGAAAATAATTCTTAAGAGTTCATATGAATATGAATTATAAATTATAAATGAGGGAATGTGAAGAGAAGAAATTTAAATTTTGTTCTTCACTCTTTGATTGTGGACTATGCTGCCGGGTCCTTTCCAAACTTAGAATCTTTTATAGAGAATTATATTTGGTGCTTGCAACATTCTCACTCAGACTCTGATGACAACTTTTGAGTGGTTAGGAATACGTGGAAACATGTATATTTGTGTGTAATATATGTGTGTATGTTCCCAAATCAGATGATGCTGGTAAAAATGGTAAACAGGACTTTGTCAAAGACCTTAAGTGAGAATGATGAGTCTAGATTAGTTACTGTGGAAATATCTTTGATATGTGTGTTAACTTTATATTTGAACTTCTATAAAATTAAACTGATTTCTGAGTTTAGTTGGAAAAGAAGATTGAGAGATTTAAATAGAACTGCTTGATGCTATTTTCTTTCAGTAGTACAGCAAAGATTTAAAATCTTGAAAACTGAAGAGAAAATGAAATACAGCCATCTAGTGGCTGCAACTTTAAAAGCTCTAAGCATAGAAAGTATGAACTCACATAAAAATCTCTTAAGGGCCATTATTATGTATTCAAGCTAATCATTCCTTATCACACAAAGGAGAAACATACATTTATTTTACTAAATATTTAAATAAAATTTTAATGAGAAGGGAAAACCTTTATATGACAGTTGAACTTTATGTAAATATTCTCAGAGGTCAGTTGAACTAGCAAACATTATAGTAAGCTATATACATTTTCAGTTGTAACGTGTATTAATTATAAAACTCCAGTAGTGCTTTTAAAATACATGTATACTCTGAAACATCACTGAATAATATCTAGCCCTCTCTTGCTTATATAAATGAACCTATTATGATGGTTGAAGTACAGGTGTAGTTGCTCATTAAATTTTAGTCATTGTTGGCTTATAAACTTTAATGATGCAGAACTGAACTGTTTTCTAGGAGCAAGATAATGCTGTACAAAATATGCACAAGAAAGTAGAAAAATTAGAAGCTGAACACATGGAGTGCTCTGACCTTTTACGGCGGCAAACAAGTGAACTTGAGTTTAGTACTCAACGCGAGGAACGTCTTAGAAAAGAGTTTGAGGTATATTTTTTCATTTTTTTTATAGCATATATATGTTGTCCAGTAGGTAATTTAAGGTCAGAGAAAGTTTTTCTCTGCAGTAAAACAATATTTTGACATTTATTTATATTGAATATTGGCTTCCTTAAAAACTTTTGTATCTGAGTACATTTTATTTTGCTCCTAATTAAAAAATACTCATTTAAAACAATTAATTGTCCTGAAAAATTTGGAAAGTTTGAAGGTAACTGTTAACATTACAGGGTTGGGGAAACAACGCAGGAAAAGATTTTGTATACCTAATATTAAATTCTAATTTTGAGTGTTTGAATCCTGTGTAGCTGCTTAGTTTTGTGAAATGCTTTTCAAGTTAGACTTTAGATGGGAGAGAAGCATTAATTTAAGAATAAAAAATGTGATTTTTATGGGTAAATGATACTGATAACCCCTTTAATCTTTAGAGATATCTAAGTTATTTCTTAATTTTAAAAAAGGATTTTCTTTTTCTTTGTGGGAAATTATTTCAAAAATAAAGCACTCTTAAACATAATTTATAATTCTTATAAGGTAAATAAACATTTATAAAGAGTATTTAATGATAAAATGCTGAAGGTGCTCTTGTTAAACTCACTTCTGTCATTTAACATTGTGCCAAGAATTTTAGCCAAAAATATATAAAAGTAAGAACAATGATAAGAATTTTAATTTTTGGAAAGAAAGAGGTATGACTCTTATTATTTTTAGATAATACGGTAATAACCCTAAATGGTCAAGAAAATCAACTTTGAAATTATTGACGCCAGTAAGAACATTCAATAAGAAGGTCAAAAAGAAAATAATATATAATAATTATGTTTACATCTTACATACCAGCAATAATTAGAGAATAAGATACTAAAAATGTTTTTGTTACCACAATGACAAAATAGAAATAGAGCTAACAACAAGTACATTAAAAATTATGAATTGTAACTGAGAGTCTTAAGAGAAAATGGTGAAACATTTTGGAAACACTTAACAGTGTACAGATATGAATCCTCCCTAAATTATATTATGGATTAAAGCAGTTTCAATAAAAAATTCAGTGGAGGGCTTCCCTGTTGTCTTAGTGGTGAGGAATCTGCCTACCAATGCAGGAGACACAGGAATAGAAAGTATAAAGGCCACGAGATGTGAATGTGCTTGAAAAGTATGAGAAACAGCAAGTAGGCCGTTGTGGTTGAAATGTATTGAACAAGAGAAGAGATTAGTAGGGTATATTGAATGGTAGGTAGATGTTATAGAGTCTTGAGGTCTTGGAATTTTGTAAGAACTTTGGCTTTCTTTCTGAGATATAAAGATATTGGGCAGTTTTGAGGAGAGGAATGACGTGTCCCCTCTGATTTGTCTGTATACTCTTTGGAAGACAGATTATAAGAGGCCACTTAGGAAACTATTATAAAATTATTTGAGATTGTGGTATTTTAGACCAAAGTAGAGGGAGAAGGCAATGGCAACCTACTCCAGTACTCTTGCTTGGAGAATCCCATGGATGGAGGAGCCTGGTGGGCTGCCGTCCATGGGGTCGCTAAGAGTCGGACATGACTGAGTGACTTCGCTTTTACTTTTCACTTTCATGCGTTGGAGAAGGAAATGGCAACCCACTCCAGTGTTCTTGCCTGGAGAATCCCAGGGACGGGGGAGCCTGGTGGGCACAGAGTCGAACATGACTGAAGCGACGCAGCAGCAGCAGCAGCAGCAGTAGTAGATGAGGTGGTCAGATTTTCTATGTGTTTTTAGAAGATAGAACCAGTAGGGTTTGCAGACTCATTGGACCTGGCTTGTGAGAGAAAAAGAAAGGGAATAAAGGATAATGCCAAAGATTTTGGCTTGAGCCTTTGGGGAATGATGCTGTTGTTTACTCAGTGGGGGCAAGAATGCAAGTGAAGTAAATTTGAGAAAGGCAAGGAGTTTGGTTTTAGATAACGTTAAAATTGGCATGCCCATTAGACATCCATTTGGAGATGCTGAGTAGCACTCAAATACAAGTATTGGTCTTAGGGAAACCTTACTGTAGAGTGAGGAGATGTGCTGAATCTTTCATTGGCAACTGGGGAAATATTACAGTCTATAGGTGTTTTCTCTTTGTTTCTTGAGTTCTACAAGGAGTGATCTGCCAGTTTCCTCTTTGGTGGTTATTAAATGGAAGAAGGAAATGGAGGAAAAATCTGTGTATCATTCTCTTCAGTGTACAGAATTTCCCCTGGTTTCACTCTTGTGTACCAGCTCTCCTACTCCTGATCTGCCCACCTCATGTCTCTCCATGCCCAACCTGGGTTCAGACTGACAGTTTCCAGGTAATAAACGTCCAGTTTGTGAGTTTGTGTAGTGGTTAGAGAAGTGTAGTTATAGGGCTAGTCAAGGTGGGGAGGTGGATGCCTGGAGGTTAAATTTTTCATACTGATGATATTAAAAACTTTATTGAGATAATTTGCATGCTACAAATTCACCCATTTATAGTGTACAATTCAGTGGGTTTTAGTATATTCACAGAGCTGTACAACTATCACAACAGTTTATTTGAGTGTGTTTTCATCACGTCAGTAAGAAACTCCACACCCAAGAGCTAGCACTCTCCTCTTTCCTATCCTCTCACCCTAAAAAGACATTAATCTACTTCTGTTTCTATATATTTGTCTGTTCTCATTCTCCTCTTCTCCCAACCTCTCATCCTAAAAAGACATTAGTCATCTTCTGGTTCTATAGCCTGTTCTGGACATTTCATATTAATAGAATCATATGATATGTGGTGTTCTGTAAGTTTTTTCACTTAGCATGATGTTTTTAGGATTCGTCCATGTTGTATTACGTATCAGCACTTTATTCCTCTCTATTACGATATATATATAAGATCACACTTTGTGTATCCTTTCATCAGGAGATAGACACTCATGTTGTTTTCACTTTTGGACTATTATGGATAATGCCTCTGTGGACATTTGTGTGCAGTGTTTTGTGTGGACGTGTCTTTGGTTTCACCTTGGAGTGGAACTGCTGGGTGACATGATAATGCTGTTTTTAACTTTTTGGGAAACTGTCAGACTGTTTTACATACTGATAGTACTGTTTTTCATTTCCACCAGCAATGTATGAGGGTTCCAGTGTCTTCAGATGCTCACCAACACTTGTTATTATCATTACTTCCAACTGTAACCACTTTAGCGGATGTATAATGGTATCTTGTGGTTTTGCTTTGCATTTCTCTGATCACTAACGATGTTGAATATCATTTCATGTGCTTATTGGTCATTTGTATATCGTTGGGGAAATATCTATTCAGGTCCATTATACATTTAAAAACAAACAATTTGGGGACCAGCACCAACTTCCAGCCGGTAGTGGACGCTCCCCTCTCGCACTTGCAGGTAAACCCCCCTTTTTTTAGTCCAGACAGCAGAGCTCTTTCGTGCCCTGGGGCAGCGACAGGGAAACCGAAGAAAAAGAATGGCCAGCTGCGGCAGAGTTGCAGTGGGAGCGTTGTCTGAGCGCCGAGGTCCCCTCTCACCCACAAAACAAACTTCTTCACCCGTTCCTCGCGGAGGAGTGCAGAGTCCTGGTGCGCTGGAGCCGAGGGTCGGACCCATTATACATTGTAATGAGTTATTTATGCTCTGTGATTGTAAGATGTTAGTAATAAGGAAAATGGGGTATGGGTTCCTTATTATTAATGCCAAATATGAACTTGGCAAAGATAAATTACTTATACTCTTATCACATGTGGTCTTATTTTATATAAGGCTAAAGGAAAAAAATTGAAAGTGAGATTATATTTTAAGTAATATTTTTAGCTTGTTTTTTGTGCTGAAAATCATTTTCGAGGCAGAAGACTCAGAAAGTATAATCATATTTTATATAATCATTTTTAATATGTGTTTGTAGATAGCCTATTAGAAAAGAATTAGAACAGGGTTAAAGTTCTAAATATACTTAGAATTAAAAAAATCATTTAGAAGTTACTTTAGGATGCTGTAAAAGTCTGTGGTCATCACTAAAAGCATTTTAATTGCCTCTAGGTATGAAGAAGTGCTAGGTAACAGTGATTTTTGTGGGTAAGATTCTTGATAAGTCAATTTTGACTCAATTGAGGAAATGTCTAATGCCTAACCTTTAGGATTTGTTTTTGGATAACTCAGAATTGATTTTTTTCTTGTAAAATGCTTACTTGCCCCAATGTCTTATTTTTAAACTGATTAATGTTGTAAATATAAAACTGTTTTAGGCTAGTTTTACACTGAGATTTTTCTTAGCTACTCTGTGGATACTTTTGATAATCCCAGGTCTCTGCTTTTGGAGAATTTGAAGCTTTGAGGGTGTCCAAAGAATCTCTATTTTTATTCTATTTTTAATAATTTTCTAAATGGACTTTGCCAACAAAGGTCCATATAGTCAAAGCTATGGTTTTTCCAGTAGTCATTTATGGATGAGAGAGTCAGACCATAAAGAAGGCTGAGTGCTGAAGATTGACACTTTTGAACTGTAGGGCTGGAGAAGACTCTTGAGAGTCCCTTGGACAGCAAGGAGATCAAACCAGTCAGTCCTAAAGGAAATCAACCCTGAATGTTCTTTGGAAGGACTGATGCCCAAGCTGAAGCTCCAAAACTTTAGACAAGTGATTCAAAGAGCCAGATTATTGGAAAAGACCCTGATGCCAGGAAAAATTGAGGACAGGAGGAGAAAGGGGTGACAGAGGATGAGGTGGTTGAATGGCATCATTGACTCAATGGGCATGAGTTTGAGTAAACTCTGGGAGATAGTGAAGGACAGGGAAGCCTGGCATACTGCAGTCTGTGGCTCACAAAGAGTCAGACATGACTGAGTGACTGAACAACAAAGTAAACAAGTATAGTCCTTTCACTTATCTATAATTCTTCATGTTTAGATACCTTACAGATTTTTGCTGTATATTTAAGTGAATGTATTTTATATTGACTGTTTGACAAGATGATGATATAATGAAGGAGAAGTTAAATTTCTAGAGAGCAGTTTATGCTAGTTTTACATTCTATTATGACTGTGCAAGCGCGCACACGTGCATGGAGTCATTAAGAACTAGTAATTCTAGGTACAACACAGAGATCAAATTGCCAACATCCACTGGATCATTGAAAAAATGAGAGAGTTCCAGAAAAACATCTACTTTTGCTTTATGACTACACCAAAGCCTTTGACTGTGTGGATCATAATAAACTGTGGAAAATTCTTAAAGAGATGGGAATCAGACCACCTGACCTCCTCCTGAGAAATCTGTATGCAGATCAAGAAGCAGCAGTTAGAGCTGGACATGGAACAACAGACTGGTTCCAAATTGAGAAAGGAGTACATCAAGGCTGTATATTGTCACCCTGCTTATTTAACTTCTTTGCAGAGTACATCATGTGAAATGCCAGGCTGGATGAAGCACAAGCTGCATTCAAGATTGCTGGGAGAAACATCAGTAACCTCAGATATGCAGATGACACCACCCTTATGGCAGAAAGTGAAGAAGAACTAAAGAGCCTCTTGATGAAAGTGAAAGAGGAGAGTGAAAAAGCTGGCTTAAAACTCAACATTCATAAAATTAAGATCATGGCATCTGGTCCCATTACTTCATGGCAAATTGATGGGGAAACAATGGAAACAGTGAGAGACTTTATTTTTCTGGGCTCCAAAGTCACTGCAGATGGTAACTGCAGCCATGAAATTAAAAGACACTTGCTCCTTGGAAGAAAAGCTATGACCAACCTAGACAGCATATTAAAAAGCTGAGATGTTACTTTGCCAACAAAGGTCCATCTAGTCAAAGCTGTGGTTTTTCCAGTAATCATGTATGGATGTGAGAGTTGGATTCTAAAAAAAGCTGAGCGCCGAAGAATTGATGCTTTTGTACTGTGGTGTTGGAGAAGACTCTTGAGAGTCCCTTGGACTGCAAGGAGATCAAACCAGTCAATCCTAAAGGAAATCAGTCCTGAATATTTATTGGAAGGACTGATGCTGAAGCTGAAACTTCAATACTCTGGCCACCTGATGCGAGGAACCGACTCATTGAAGAAGACCCTGATGCTGGGAGAGACTGAAGGCGAGAGGAGAAGGGGACGGCAGAGGATGAGGTGGTTGGATGGCATCACTGACTCAATGGACATGAGTTTGAGCAAGCTCTGGGAGTTGGCGATGGACAGGGAAGCCTGGTGTGCTGCAGTCCATGGAGTTGCAAAGAGTTGGACATGACTGAGCGACTGAACTGAAGTGATAATCATATAATGGTTTGGGTGGACTTCGGGAGTTGGTGATGGACAGGGAGGCCTGGTGTGCTATGGTTCACGGAGTCGCAAAGAGTTGAACACGACTGAGTGACTGAACTGAACTGAACTGAATCAGTGTTATTTTTAAAAAAGGATTAATATAAAATCAAATAATAGTAAAGAGCAAAATTGTTGAAATTTTAATTTAACAGAGCACATTATTTAATGTCAGTAATAGTAAACTAAATTAACTAATATAATAGGCATTTACCCTAATAAATGAAGCTTTAGCAGTTACATTTCATGAAAAGGTGATTTTTTTAATGTGCCTGGGCTAAAGAAGTTTATATATATGTGGCTTAATCTTCTTAACATGGATCAATGGTTTCTTAGATTAAAAAAAAACCAAAACAAACTCCCAATCCAATTTTCTGAATGTGGTGCTGGGTACCAGAGAACCAAGGGAAAAGTGAACTGGAAAAAGAAATATCCGTAGCTTTTATAAATCTCTTTACAACTAGGGGAGGTTTTTTTTTTTTTTTTTATCATGGGAAATAAGCTTAACTCAATAAGAAAAGAGAAAAGAGAAGATGCAAACCTAGTTTTGAGAGAACTGAAGAATCTCACGAAGATTATAGAGGAGAGAGAGCAGTGTTTGCAAATAAATTCCTAATTGCTCCTGTCAGTCATATTCTATGTTATGGTAAAATAAAGAAGGGTAGAGTGTAGCTTTTTCCTTTATACGTATACTATACTCAAGTGAAAAAGGAAAAGAAAGTGGATCTCACCTTTCATATTGTCCATGAAAAGAAGCTTATATGAATCATCTTTTTAAAGGCATCATGTGTTTGTAGAAGTGTTTTTTAAACACTTACTTGTGTTGATTACCAACTATAAATGATAAGTAATGACATCACCTGGGTTATACTATTGTGCTTTTAAGTAGTATACATTTTTGTATCTATGTTCATAATGGATTTTAAAACTGGAAATTTTAAAGTAAAGATGATTTTAAAGATGCTAAATTAATTTATTACCCTGCCGATCAGAATTTGTGGCTCGTAAATTCTGTTCCTTAGAGATTTTGACTTTTTAAGATCTCTTTTTTCATAACATAAAATACTTTGAGATCTTCAGTTTAAGGACTCCAAGTATAGTAACTAGTCTTGATTTCCCCCACACAGGTAGTATTATAGTTAATTGTTAACACACATATAATATATTATTTACAACCACTAAAATATAATATATATACTTACCTTTAAAGTAACCATTTTAGAATTAATCAACCCATTGGAATCATCTTGAAGATGGATTATTACTATATTGGTTACGTCTAGAAGTATTCATTAATGGAAAATATCAGGTGATAAAATCTGAAAAGAAAGTTAAATAAGCAACCACTTTCTGTTTACACAGCTATTGACATTCTGGGGTAAACTTTGTACAGCTGTTTTTTGGACTCAGAACTGTATAGCACACTACTGAAAAATCTCTGATTAGCAGGTACTTGTGTGATATTTCCTCCCTTATTTTTCTTGATGTCCATTTTAATAGACTGCATGTCATATATGAAGGTTTTTCTGCTTGACTGATCCCTTTAAGTTCATATATAATCCTCAAGACTGGGTATACTTGAGGCAAGAATGTATAATAATAGTAGGAACTGTTTTTGCCCAGTCTCTCAGCAAATCCATTGTATGCATGTTTTCATAACTTTTGTGCAACTTTGGAGCGGACCTGTGGAATCCATGGGAGCAGATGTGATGTGGAGCACAAATGTGGACTGGATGTGTTTGGTTAGTTCTGCTGCTGAACTGGAATTGGCTCATGTCCTGTGTTATGATAGAATAACGTTTTCTGTGTATGTTACCTTCTTCAAAGAATGAACACTAGCTTTTCTTAAGTGGAGCAGATTATCTAATTGGGTTTATTGTGATTAATGAGATATAAATCATAAAATTAAAAAAAATTGGGTACAATGAACAGTAGAATTTACTGGAGTAAAAAAATCTTGGCAGTATATTGAAGTCAGAAAGGATGTGACAACCAGCTAATAAATGATAAAATATTTGATCATTTTTTGGCACATAAAGAACTCCGATGTTCATAGTATTAGGGAACAGACAGTATATAGTATAATCTTTGTATTACAAGCAAACTTCTATATAGTTAAATTTGCTGGTGGCGTATATGAATTTGTGTTGGATTTTGTACTTTGATCTGAATTCTATTATTCTTTCTGCTCTTGCTTTGCTGATTAGATTAGGATGGGAGACTAATGGGAGTCAGATTATGATTGTTAGTTCTCTAGGTGATACTGGAGAAAAATATTTGTGAACAGCAAGTTGATGTTCCTCTAGCACCCTCTGCTGGACATAAGAATTAATTCGCCAGACTAGAAGATTAAAAAAAAAATACATATGTATATTTGTTAGAAGGAAATGGCTACCCACCCCAGTATTCTTGCCTGGATAATTCAGTGGATAGAGGAGGCTGGCAGGCTACAGTCCATGGACTCGCAAAGAGTCAGACATGACTGAGCGACTAACATTTTAATTATGTCTGTAAACAAAATGCACTCTTTGAAGAAATTTGTTTAAAGATATGAAGATTTTTTTTTCTGTCTTTACTGATTATTTTAGTAATAATAAACAGTTTATAAATTTTTCTTCTGTATGTTTCATTTAAAATAGGAAAGTATGAAATGTGATCTCTGGTTTATTATTTCAACCTGTTTGATTTTGGTTTAGGACTTTTGGAGTGTGTGTGTATGTGTTAGTCACTCAGTCGTGTCCTACTCTTTGTGACCCCATGGACTGTAGCTCGCCAGGCTCTGTTGTCCATGGGATTCTCCAGGCAAGAATACTAGAGTGGGTTGCCATTGCCTTCTCCAATTGACTTTTGGAGTAAAATCAGGTAAATTAATATGACAATAGTACATGAAAAATGAAGACTTGTTGACTCTTATGGAAACACTGAATAGTCTGTATTTTAATAAAATATAACACTTGATAAAATTATGTGGATGCCCTTTGAATATGAAAGAATATTTTAATATTATTAGACTGGTTTATTCTATTTGCCCTCTGTTAGCTTTTTGCCTGTTTTGATCTTTGTTCTCAATGTCTGTGTATTATTTTCTTGACACTGGTTAGACTTCTTCTGGCTTGCAGAACCTAACACAACTATTTTGAATATTGAGAAAGTTGATTTGAGTTCTTCAAGGACAGGAACTTCATCTTGTAGCATTACATTAAAAGAAATTTTTTTTTTTACTAGTGTTGGCCCAACCTAGGGTAATACTGATTTTAATCTGTCTAGCCATAATAATCTTTCTGCTCTAGTATATACCATGCTTTATACCAACAAGCAGTGGAGATCCCTTGTTCTAAGGATTCAAAGTCAGCATTGAGAGGAACTCTTTAACAGAAATCAAGAAGCTGGACATAGACGGCTGTCACTTCTTTGAAATGTCATTAGTTCTTGCAGTTAAGGATTCTTTTTATTTTTTTATTGAAATATAATTTATGTTTCATTGACTACACCTTTTTAAAGTATGCAACTCAGGGTTATGAAACCATTACTGCTGTCTGACTCCAGAATATCCTTATCACTCCTTATCCTTATCACGAAACTTTATGCCCATTAGCAGTCAGTGCTCATTCCTCCCTTCCCATGTGTCTAGCTGCTGGAAACAACTTTCTGTCTCTGTGGATTTGCCTGGTTTGCCTATTCTGGCCATTTCATATAAGTGATGTTATTTAATATGTAGTTTTTTGTATCTGGTATCTTTCACTTAACGTACGTTTTCAAGGTTAATCTCTGTTGTGGCATGTGTTGGTACGTATTTCCTTTTTAATGGCTGAATGATATTCCCTTGTGTGGATATACCATGTTTTATTTATCCATTCATCAGTTGATGGGCACTTGGGTTGTGTTTTTTTTTTTTTTTTTTTTTCTACCTTTTTGTGTTTAGATTCTGAACTGTAGCAGACATTATGGGAATATGCTTTGCTCAAAGAAAAGTATAGTCATTTCTTCTCCACTGCTTGATTAGTTTTTAGATTATCCTGTTCTTATGAATGTCCTTTCTGGTTGTGATATGTTACCAGCTCTATGTGCAGAAAAAGAAAAGACAGGAGAAAAGAGGAAAAATCAAATCAATCAAGCCAAGCATTTAAAAAACCTTCAGCTAAGGCTAAATGATAGAGTAAGTAAAATGAATAGAGACATTTCTAGCCCAAATTTTATCTAAGAAAGGAAATTAAATTAGTAGCGTCTTTCTCTGTCACTGATGAACTGTCTGTATTTGACAGAATCCTAGGTGTGGCTCTTCTTTACTAGTATCATCCTGAGACACGTGCAGCATGGTGGTCCCATAGCCTAGTCCCACAGCCCTAACTAATGAATTGGACTTTGTCACAATGTAAGCTTCTATGTGAAAGACACTGACGTTAAGGAATAAAAAGACAAGCTGTAGACAATATTTGGGAGTGCTACTGCTGCTGCTAAGTCACTTCAGTCGTGTCTGACTCTGTGCGACCCCATAGACGGCAGCCCACCAGGCTCCCCCGTCCCTGGGATTCTCCAGGAAAGAACACAGGAGTGGGTTGCCATTTCCTTCTCCAATGCATGAAAGTGGAAAGTGAAAGTGAAGTCGCTCAGTCATGTCTGACTCTTAGCGACCCCACGGACTGCAGGCTCCTCCGCCCATGGGATTTTCCAGGCAAGAGTACTGGAGTGGGGATATTTGGGAGTAAATATTTGCAAATCACATATCCAACAAATGACTTGTATCCAGATTATATAATAAATTTTCAAAATTCAATAATAAGAGAAAAAACAACCCAATTAAAAAATGAGGGAAAGATTTAAGCAGAAACTTCAACAGAGAAGATGTACAGATGGTAAGTAAACATATAAAAAGATGCTCAGTGTCATTAGTTATTAGGAAAATGAAAATTGAAACTAAAATGAGATGCCATCATGTTCCTATTTGAATGTCTAACCCTGGCCCCCAGATAACTCAAAAGATGACCATGCCACCATGGTCAAGTGTTGGTGAAATTGGAAACTCAATTTGTGACAGTTTGGCAGTTTCATAAAACATTAATGTACACCTACCATCTGACCCAGTCATTCTATCCCTCACTGTTGACCCCAGAGAAACAAAAGATAAAGATTTATACACAAATGTTCATAGCAGGTTGGTTTGTATAGCCCAAACTGGAAACAATTCAAATGTCCATCAGTTGGTGAACTGAGAAACCAGTTACGATGTATCAATACAGTGGAACACTTTAACAACAAAAGGTAAACTGTTAATATGTGCAGCCACATGGATGAAGTGAATAATTTTGTGAGGAGAAAGAAGCCAGACAGTAAAGAGTGTACACTCTGTGATTCAATTTATATTGAATTCTGGAAAACAGGAAATGATCTGTAGTGACTAAAAGCAGATCATTGGTTGCTTGAGATGTGGCTGAGGTGGCAAGGGCGTGGATGAAGAGATTACCAAGGGACACAAGGAATCTTTTAGGGGTGATGAAAGTATTTTTCTGTCTTGATTATAGCAATGATTTTGTGGGTATATATATATATATATATATATATATATACACACACACGCACACACAAAACTTACCAAGTTCTACACTTTCATTATGTATAATTTATTATATGTAAAGTATTACTTAGTGAAGAAAAAGAAGGCAAGCTTTGGAGGATTTTTCCTGAGCATGATTTTTACAATATGACTTTTACACTCTTGCAAATAAAAAAACGAGGCTATAGTAATTTAAAGTGTTAATTACAATGTAGTGGCCTCTATTCAATTTAAATACCAATGTTTATGAGTTTAAACTTTTAATGTTTTCAGGCAACTACTCTGAGAGTGAGGAAATTAGAAGAAAATATTGAAGCAGAAAGAGCAGCACATTTGGAATCGAAATTTAATTCTGAAATTATTCAGGTACAATGTAAACAACATTTTTGTGTGGATCTTTTTAAGCTAGGAAAAACAGCATCATGTTCAGAGAGCCAAGGTGTGCATTTTGAGCAGGTAACATATTGATGAGACCCATGTTTTTCTATTTACTATAAAGATATAGTTGATGATAGTCTTAGTGGAGAGGAGCTGGCACTCTACACCCCACAGACTGAATCTCACCCACGATGTGTGCTTGTGAAGTTTTATCTTGTGTGTGGTGGCTTTTGTGCTGCATTGGCAAAGTGGAGTAGTTTAACAGAGACCTCACAGTCTGAAAGTCTAATATGTTTGCCATCTGGCCTGTTACAGGAAGATTTGCTCATAAGAATGTTCTTTTTATCAACAGTCATGGCATGAATTCTTTTTGAAACCATTTAAAAATATGCACTTTTATATTGAGAGCTGAAGTTATAAAAGTGAATGAGCTCCTTTTGGGACTTAAATATTCCATTACCAGAGATCCTGTGTACCTCTATGCTGATATAAAGGTAGAAATATGAAATCCTGAAGTGCTATGGGAGCATAATAAAGAGAAGGAGTAAATCTGAGAGGAGACTTGAATGAAGGCATCTTAAGGAAGGTGTCCTTTTCCCTGGGGCTTACAGAACGAGAAGGAACTTGGAAGATTAGTAAAGGCATTTTGGCTGCAGGTTGTCAAGTACTGCCATGGACCACGTCTTACCTGCAGCCTTTGTTGTAAATAGTTTTATGTAAAGTTGCGTTAAGTCGAAGTTCTGGGGACTTTCCTGGATGTTTCTTTTCTTCTCAACGCAGGGTGTGCAGGTGCAGTCCTTGGTAGGGGGCCTAAGATCCCACGTGCCTCATGGCCAAAAAACTAAAACATAAAATAGAAGCAATATTGTAACAAATTCAATAAAGACTTTAAAATTAGTTCCACATAAAAATAAATCTTAAAAAAATCCCAGGTTCCATCATTTAATTTGGATTAAAAAAAAAAAGACTTGGACTCTTCTCCTGTATTAAAATTTAATTAATAGGATTTGCAGAGTTTTATCTTAGTATTTAAACAGGTCTTAACATGAGATGCAACTAATTTCGTAAGAATTTTATAAATTTTTTTTTTACTTTTATCTTGAATTCCCATGCCTTTTACTCGCAAAATTCTTAGGCCCATTTATTTGAGTGCACCTATATGTAAAGCAAATTTATGTACGTTAATCTTTTTCTTTTAGAAAAAATGATTGAATTCCTCAAAATAGCATTAATAAGCAATAAGGCTGAACTTAATTCATGTAAGAAATTGAATTCAAATTTAAGTTTTCAATAATAGTTGTATAACCAGTTATATATAGTTATTAGCTGTAATAATGAAAATTGTTACATGTATATTTTCACTCATATAGTTAAAAATTAGTATTTGATACTCAGTACTATAGCTTAGAAAAAAACCCAAAAATGTATATTTGAATCATATATTTATAAATATTCACATTCTATTGTTTTCCTCTATTTCTTTGCATTGATCGCTGAGGAAGACTTTCTTATCTCTCCTTGCTATTCTTTGGAACTCTGCATTCAGATGCTTATATCTTTCCTTTTCTCCTTTGCTTTTTGCCTCTTTTCTTTTTACAGCTATTTGTAAGGCCTCCTCAGACAGTCATTTTGCTTTTTTGCATTTCTTTTTCTTGGGGATGTTCTTGATCCCTATCTCCTGTACAATGTCACGAACCTCCGACCATAGTTCATTAGGCACTCTGTCTATCAGATCTAGTCCCTTAAATCTATTTCTCACTTCCACTGTATAGTCATAAGGGATTTGATTTATGTCATACCTGAGTGGTCTAGTGGTTTTCCCCACTTTCTTCAATTTAAGTCTGAATTTGGCAATAAGGAGTTCATGATCTGAGCCACAGTCAGCTCCCGGTCTTGTTTTGGCTGACTGTATAGAGCTTCTCCATCTTTGGCTGCAAAGGATATAATCAGTCTGATTTCGGTGTTGACCATCTGGTGATGTCCATGTGTAGAGTCTTCTCTTGTGTTGTTGGAAGATGGTGTTTACTGTGACCAGTGAGTTCTCTTGGCAGAACTCTCTTATCCTTTGCCCTGCTTCATTCTGTACTCCAAGGCCAAATTTACCTGTTACTCCAGGTGTTTCTTGACTTCCTACTTTTGCATTCCAGTCCCCTATAATGAAAAGGACATCTTTTTTGGGTGTGAATTCTAGAAGGTCTTGTTAGTCTTCATAGAACCATTCAATTTCAGCTTCTTCAGCGTTACTGGTTGGGGCATACACTTGGATTACCATGATATTGAATGGTTTGCCTTGGAAACAGAGATCATTCTGTCGTTTTTGAGATTGCATCCAAGTACTGCATTTTGGACTCTTTTGCTGACTATTATGGCTACTCCATTTCTTCTAAGGGATTCCTGCCTGCAGTAGTAGATATAATGGTCATCTGAGTTAAATTCATTCAGAAAATTAAGATCATGGCATCCGGTCCCATCACTTCATGGCAAATAGATGGGGAAACAGTGGAAACAGTGGCTGACTTTATTTTTCTGGGCTCCAAAATCACTGCGGATGGTGATTGCAGCCATGAAATTAAAAGATGCTTACTCCTTGGAAGGAAAGTTATGACCAACCTAGACAGCATATGAAAAAGCAGAGACATTACTTTGCCAACAAAGGTCCGTCTAGTCAAAGCTATGCTTTTTCCAGTGGTCATGTATGGATGTGGGAGTTGGACTATAAAGAAAGCTGAGTGCCGAAGAATTGATGCTTTTGAACTGTGTTGTTGGAGAAGACTCTTGAGAGTCCCTTGGACTGCAAGGAGAGTCCCTTGGACTGCAAGGAGATCCAACCAATCCATCCTAAAGGAGATCAGTTGTGGGTGTTCATTGGAAGGACTGATGTTGAAGCTGAAACTCCAGTCCTTTGGCCACCTGCTGCGAAGAGCTGACTCATTGGAAAAGGCCCTGATGCTGGGAAGGATTGAGGGCAGGAGGAGAAGGGGACGACAGAGGGTGAGATGGCTGGATCGCATCACCAACACAATGGACATGGGTTTGGATAAACTCTGGTAGATGGTGATGGACAGGGAGGCCTGGTGTGCTGTAGTTCATGGGGTCGCAAAGAGTCGGACATGACTGACCGACTGAACTGAACTGAACTGAAATATTCACAAGTGTTTTCTCTGAGGTACACCCAGTAAAATTCAATTTCAGACTAGTTTAAAAGCAAAAGAGACAACTAAGTTGTTGTAATTAATCACCATCTTATCATAAACTTAAAAAGTTAAAAATATGCTTGAACTATTCTGTTATTAAATTTGTTTAGATATTAGGTCATAAAAATGAGATAGCAGATTTGGAAGAGCTGACTCAGAATTGTCTGTCTAGTTTTCTTCAGTTGGATTGGTTTATCATTTGTGATTGAATGTACATATTTTCTGAAAGAACAAACCAATGTAGGTAGAAGAAATATTTTCTAGACATGTCATTTTACTTATAAACACTGGATTTAGACATCAGTCAGTTCAGTCACTCAGTTGTGTCCAACTCTTTGCGACCCCATGGAGTGCAGCATGCCAGGCTTCCCTATCCATCACCAACTCCTGGAGCTTGCTCAAACTCATGTCCATGGAGTTGGTGATGCCATCCAACCATCTCATCTTCTGTCATCCCCTTCTCCTCCTGCCTTCAATCTTTCTCAGTATCAGGTCTTTTCCAATGAGTAAGTTCTTCACATCAGGTGGCCAAAGTGTTGGAGTTTCAGCTTCAGCATCAGTCCTTCCAATGAATATTCAGGATTGATTTCCTTTAGGATTGACTGGTTGGATCTCCTTGCAGTGCAAGGAACTCTCAAGAGTCTTCTCCAACACCACAGTTCAAAACGTCAGTTCTTCAGCACTCAGATTTCTTTATGGTCCAACTCTCACATCCATACATGACTAGTAGAAAAACTATAGCTTTGACTAGACAGACCTTTGTTGTCAAAGTAATGTCTTTGCTTTTTAATGTGCTGTCTGGGTTGGTTAGAGCTTTTCTTTCAAGGAGCAAGCATCTTTTAATTTCATGGCTGCAGTTACCATCTGCAGTGATTTTTGGAGCCCAAGAAAATAAAATCTGTCATTGTTTCCATTGTTTTCCTGTCTGTTTGCCATGAAGTGATAGGACTAGATGCCATGATCTTAGTTTTCTGGATGTTGAGTTTTAAGCCAACTTTTTCACTCTCCTCTTTCACTTTCATCAAGAGGCTCTTTAGTTCTTTGCTTTCTGCCATAAGGGTGGTGTCATCTGCATATCTAAGGTTACTGATGTTTCTCCCAACAATCTTGATTGCAGCTCGTGCTTCATCCAGCCCTGCATTTCGCATGATATACTCTGCAAAGAAATAAGCATGGTGACAATATACAGCCTTGATGTTCTCCTTTCCCAATTTTGAACCAGTCTGTTGTTTCATGTCCAGTTCTAACTAATGCTTCTTGACCTGCATACAGATTTCTCAGGAGAAAGGTCAGGTGGTCTGGTATTCCCATCTCTTTAAGAATTTTCCACAGTTTGTTGTGATCCACATAGTCAAAAGCTTTAGTGTAGTCAATGAAGCAGAAGTAGATGTTTTTCTGGAATTCTCTTGCTTTTTCTATGATCCAAAGGATGTTGGTTTTTTTATCTCTGGTTCATCTGCCTTTTCTAAATCCACCTTGAACATCTGAAAGTTCTTGGTTCACGTACTTTTGAAGCCTAGCTTGGAGAATTTTGAGCATTACTTTGCTAGCGTGTGAGATGGGTGCAATTGTGTGCTAGTTTGAGCATTCTTTGGCATTGTCTTTCTTTGGGATTGGAGTGAATACTGACCTTTTCCAGTCCTGTGCCACTGCTGAGTTTTCCAAATTTGTTGGCATATTGAGTGTAGCACTTTCACAGCATTACCTTTTAGGATTTGAAATAGCTCAGCTAGAATTTTATCGCCTCCACTAGTTTTGTTCATAGTATGCTTCCTAAGTAAGGCCCACTCAGCACTCCAGCATATCTGACTGTAGGTGAGTGATCTCATCATTGTGGTTATCTATGTCATTAAGATCTTTTTGAGTATATTCTTCTCTAGATTTAGACATAACAACAAAGAAAAATTAAGTTTGAAAGATCAAATTTGAAAATGTACAAAGCCATATCTAGTCTACTACCTTAGTTTAGTGTAAGAGAATAAACATTTCAATTAAAGTATTTTTGGATAATTATTGTTGGTGATTATTATTTGTGTGGATTTATTTATGCAGCGTTTCCCAGGCTTCCTTTCTTGGTGAGCTCATTTTTCCTAATCAGGCTGTCTTTTGCCATGCCTGGGAGGCTTGTGTCCTGCGGAGTTCCCTGGGGCCTGGTGCTGTGACAGGAAGCACTTGCCACATTGTGCTACTCTGTCCTCTCCTAACAAGAGCTAAGACTGTGTACTTTCATGATAATTGTATCATTATAATTGTGTACATGATAATTGTATCATATATCATGAGCGTTGGCTCATTGCCTGGCACGTATTAAGTACCTAATAAATATTTATCTAAACACTTAGTAAATAATTAGTATGTATTTATATTTAATGTTAAATACATATTAATATTAAATAGATATTGTCCCATTAGATCTTTGTAGCCACCCTGTAGAATCTGTATATTCTTTTTTGTTATTATTTACTGTTTACAGATGAGGACCCTCAGGCGTTTGGAGTTTAACATGCCAGAGGGCACTTAAGTTTATTTGTAGAGCTGTGACTCAAACCTGAGTCTTATGGTTCTAAAGCACATTTTCTGTCTAGTTTAAAGCATTTTTTCCCCTATCTCTCTCCTTTTTTGAGCTTTAGCAAACTATTTTTTTTATTCTGACCTTAATTTTCTGAAAAAATAAAATATCTATGTAGTTCAAAAATCAAAACAAAATTAAGTGGTCAAAAATTTATTTAATTCTTGCCCCTCCTGTTGTTTACCTCGCTTGCCTGCTATCTTTCCTTGTTTTTTTTTCCCTCCAAAATACAGCATACTATGTATAATGATCTAGACTTTGCTCTTCCCAGTATATGTTAACACTACATAGAGAACCACCTGGAGAACTTTTCAGAAGTTGTTTCGTTGTCTTTTTACAGCTATAAGTTATTCCTCTATGGGTGTGCACTTTATCTATTCTACTGTTGGCAGGAAATCTAGATTATTGTCTAAAATTTCAAGTACATTTAAAAGTAGAGAGAAGAGTAAAATGAACTCCCTGTTTACCCATCACTCAGCTTCAGGACTTGCCTCACAGGCCAGTTGTGTTTTGGCTATTAACCCTCTTCTACTCTTCCACTCCAGGATTATTTTGAAGAAAATCCCAGATATCATATTATTGCACCTAGATATATTTTAGTCAAATAGTGTTGTTTGATAATAAAATTTTACTGTTCTACAGTAAGAAATCCCCAAGAGTAAAAACATCTATTAGCTTTGTTGGGCTTAAAAGATGTTCATATAACAATATTTCTCAAAAGAGGGGAAGGATACTTCTCTCCAATTTTCAAAAACCACCTAATTTATTATGTTTATAAAGGAATGTCCAAATGAGCTACTAGATCAAAATTAGGCACTTGGACGGGATGGGTTATATTGTATCTCCTGGTCCTTTTTCATAGCACAGTTAAGTCTGTATTCTTCCACTCTTCTTCTTTTCTACTACACATGTTGAGAAAGGGAATAAACTGCCTCTTGTTTATTTTCTTTGTTTTAAACCAAAACCAGAAAGAAAGACTTGTTTGGATGAATGATAATTAGCTGTTTGATAAAGTATTCTATTCAATTTGAGATTGGTACAAGTGTTTCCTTGCTTGCTTCAATTACTTTTCTGTTATCTGGTAGTTACGGATTCGAGACCTTGAAGGAGCTTTGCAGGTAGAGAAGGCCAGCCAAGCAGAAGCTGTTGCCGATTTGGAAATGATCAAAAATGAATTCAAAGAAGTTGAAAGTGCATATGAGCGAGAAAAGCATAATGCACAGGAGACCTTTGCAAAACTAAACGTGTAAGTGTTATACTGTAAAACTCTCTAAATTAATATTAAGAGTTTATGAAATCTACACGACTATGAATGCATAGTAGTAGGTAAATATAGAAGTGCTCTTTTGGGTTTTGAAGTATTATGGCAATTCCAAGTAGTCTCAGAAACGCAGAAATACTTTCTTATCAGATCAGATCAGATCAGATCAGTCACTCAGTCGTGTCCGACTCTTTGCGACCCCATGAATTGCAGCACGCCAGGCCTCCCTGTCCATCACCAACTCCCGGAGTCCACTCAGACTCACGTCCATCGAGTCAGTGATGCCATCCAGCCATTGCATCCTCTGTTGTCCCCTTCTCCTGCCCCCAATTCCTCCCAGCATCAGAGTCTTTTCCAATGAGTCAACTCTTCGCATGAGGTGGCCAAAGTACTGGAGTTTCAGCTTAAGCATCAGAAAGTAAATATGTTAATGTATTTTTATATTGTGTTTGCTGATGTAATACAGCAAACACAATATATATCTTTAAGGCCTTGACTTGTAGGTCTTCTAAGTGAGCTATGTGGTAAATGGGTAATGATGGAGATTTTCTCAAGCTGTAAAAATAATGGTAGGAGTAATACTGCTACTGGGGCTAGCGTGTATGTGGCTCACTTCATACCTAGCATTGCATGGCTTTGTTTAATTTATTTTGTGCCCTGTGAGGGAGCTACAGTGTTTTTATCCCTGCTTTACAGATGTGAAAATTGAGCCTGAAGAGGATAAGGGCACACAGCTATTAGTGGGAGGGTCAGGATCTTTCTGACTCCTGTTGATTTTAATCTTTTTCAGTTCAGAAGTCTTTCATCTGAAAAGTCCTGTGAAATGCTTTAAGAAGTTTATAGTGGCTCAACATGTTTCCAAAAATAATAGTACATGTTTTAAAGCCATTTCCTCTGAGAGAGAGAAATGTGTACCACCATTGGTATATAACATGATAATAGGTCAATACATTAGTTATGTTTTTATTTTTAATGTTCATTTCTACTTATGGCAGATAATGGTTTTCCATTTACAGATGTAATATAAAGTTTCCTTTTAAAATACTTCATTTAGCTTATAATGTGAGTTAATTAAAAAAAAAGTATTGTTTAGAGTTGTATGGCAGAAATGATAAAGATGGCACTTGAAAGGCTGAAGTTTGAAAAAATGTAAAACTCTGTGATTACTTTTATTAGTAATGCTTATAATACATTGAATGAGTAATTCTTGAATGAGTTTTCTTGCTTCCTCTAGAATGATTTAAATGATATTCTGTGATTCTACAGACTTGTACCCTTTTATTTCCTTTGAACCATGTGATTCTAAGGACTTGTACCCTTTTATTTCCTTTGAACCATATCCCAATCAAGTTATTACAATAATAACTTAATTCTGTTATTCTAAGGACTTGTACCCTTTTATTTCCTTTGAACCATATCCTGAATCTGCACATTTAAATATGTTTGAAGGGCCTTTATGTAGTATATAGCACAGGCTTCTTTACTGTTGCTTTGAGGTAATGATTATGACCTACTAGTGAAACTGTAAGAAGTTAGATTGTATTCCCAACAATCAAAGCTTTCCCACAATAAAATAATGGGCTTCTTTGGGGGAACTAGTAAGCTGTCTGCCTTGGAATGTTCGAAATAGTGGGTAGATGATTCTTTATCACATATTCTGAAGATTTGAGTCCTGCAAATTAGATTCAGTTCAGTTCAGTCGCTCAGTCGTGTCCGACTCTTTGCGACTCCATGAATCCCAGCACGCCAGGCCTCCCTGTCCATCACCAGGTCCCGGAGTTCACCCAGACTCATGTCCATCGAGTCAGTGATGCCATCCAGCCATCTCATCCTCTGTCGTCCCCTTCTCCTCCTGCCCCCAGTCCCTCCCAGCATCAGAGTCTTTTCCAATGAGTCAACTCTTCACATGAGGTGGCCAAAGTACTGGACTTTCAGCTTCAGCATCATTCCCTCCAAAGAAATCCCAGGGCTGATCTCCTTCAGAATGGATTGGTTGGATGTCCTTGCAGTCCAAGGGACTCTCAAGAGTCTTCTCCAACACTACAGTTCAAAAGCATCAATTCTTCGGTGCTCAGCCTTCTTCACAGTCCAACTCTCACATCCATGCATGACCACAGGAAAAACCATAGCCTTGACTAGAAGAATTTTAAGATACCCACTTACTTTTAAGCTGTAAGATTTTAATCTATGTACTTTTAAAATTGGACCCCAGAGCAAATTTTTTCCTTGAATTTGTTTGGCTATTACCTGTGCTTTTTGGTGCTTGAAAAATTTTACTCAAGTTTTGTGTTCCAATAAGCAGAAGCTAACAGTTCTAAATACTAGTTATGTATTCCAACTAAGCTAACTAAACTAACAATCCTCAATGTTTTAACATATGTCCCTTGTCTGTTCTTCATCCCTATATAACTGTGCTGTAATATAAGTTAATAATAATGAATAAAGAGAAAACAGTAAGTAGTAATTAAAGCCCACTGCTTATCGGTAGTTCCTATGACTTCTCTTCCTCCATCCTGTCTTCTGTTTCATTGTACATGATATTACAGCCACCTCTTTTCCATTTATCTGTGGTTTGAGAAGGAATGAGATGACATGAAGGATGATTAGTGAAGTTATTTGATTTTCTACTTGTTCAGTTCAGTTCAGTCTCTCAGTTGTGTCTGACTCTTTGCAACCCCATGGACTGCAGCACAGCAGGCTTCCCTGTCCATCACCAGCTCCCGGAGCTTACTCAAACTCATGTCCATCGAGTTGGTGATGCCATCCGACTATCTCATCCTCTGTCATCCCCTTCTCCTTCTGCCTTCAATCTTTCTCAGCATCAGGGTCTTTTCCAATGGGTTAGTTCTTTGCATCAGGTGGCCAAAGTATTGGAGTTTCAGCTTCAGCATCAGTCCTTCCAATGAATATTCAGGATTGATTTCCTTTAGGATGGACTGGTTGGATCTCCTTGCAGTCCAAGGGACTCTCAAGAGTCTTCTCCAACACCACAGTTCAAAACATCAATTCTTCAGCACTCAGCTTGCTTTATGGTCCAACATATAGTCACATCCATATTTGACTACTTGTATTCTTGATTGTTTTTCAGGAATCTTCTTTAAAATCTTTTAGAGTCACAAATTCTCAAGAATTAATTTTTCAAAGTAGTTCTAAGTTTTGGATAATGTATTTCAAAGTGAGAATTGATATTTTAGGTCTTTAGGGTAAATAATACCTTTACAATAATATCTTTACAAATAATACCTTTAATGTACAATTTTGAGAGCAGTGAGTGCTGGAGTAGGAGATTGTTTTACCTGTTGGGTAGAACTGATTTAGCAATTGATAAGAGGTTTCAGAGGAAATGCTGTCTGACCCTGGCAGGTGGCTAAGGTTTTTATACTTCTGTTTCCTCCCAGGTAGGTCTAGGTGGGAATCTTATTAAAAGGCAGGAGGAAAAAACTGTGTGTTATTCAGAGTTTTAATTTTGGTCAACAGTTTCATAACAGTGAATATTCCTATGTGAAACTATTTTGGATGGGATATATATTTATACGTATATAGGTAGAATATACATATGTATCCCTGGAGGAGGCCATGGCAACCCACTGTAGTACTCTTGCCTGGAGAATCTCATGGACAGAGGAGCCTGGCAGGCTGTACAGTCCATGGGATTGCAAAGAGTCAGACACAACTGAAGCGACTGAGCAAGCACACACACATACATATGTATTAGATGGAATATGTGTATATATTTTAGCATACTATTATGTATTGAATATTGCATGTAATAATATAACAAATAAAATTATTATGTGTTAAAGATACCTTTCAAAGAACTCAGCTAGGAATTTGAACAATAACAGGCTATATTAGCAAATATATAATGTATAATTTAGGTAGAATATATATACTCTATATTTCTCTAATAAATTTTCTTAGTTGTAAATTTTTTTCCATTGAAAACTTGCAGTGTAAAATGAAAATCTTTCAATAATCTTTTTATTTTAACTCTTTCAAATATCAGATTTTCATTAACTGTAGTAACTGATTGTTGGGCAATGGTAGGGAAAAGATCCTCATAATTCTTAAATCTAGTTTAAGTTTAAATTCAGTTTAAAATAACACCAGTCAAAGATATGATACCGATCAGACTTAATCTAAATTTATTTAATTTATTCCATTCAATATTTAGGGACTTCATTTTTCTTATATCAACCAAAAGTGTAAAAAGAACAAAAGTATTATAACCCGTGGTGCTAATATTATTGTTCATATTCTTGCTGAAAAATGGCCTGAAGATGGCTATTTGTTAAAACAGCTGCACAGTTGTCAAATTCTTATCTGAGCTCTGAAGGAAAAGAATGGTAATCCAGTAGCAAAGAAGGCATTTTTTTTTTTTTTTGAAAGAAGGCATCTTAACTACAAGTTTCTTTTTCCCTTTTCTTTCTTGACAAAATCCTCCAACTGTCAAGTCCTTACTCTTCTCTATTGGATTCAAAGAGACTGGGGCTTCCTTGAATTTTCATCATACTCCCCCTGCCAATTAACACTTGTACATAATCTAAAAAGTGAAATAGTACTGTTAAGCTCATGAAAAGCCATGTCTTGTTACCCTGTTGCTTTCTCTGACCGGTTTGTTCTCCTTTGAAGCAACTGCTTTCAATTCTTACAAGCTGTTTCTGGCATTTAACTTTGTATTGCTGAATAACATGCATATTGTGCCATTTTTTTCAACTTCTATTTCTAGATGTTACCTGTTGGCCTCTACTTATTTATCTATTGTATACCTCTACCACCTAGCACAGGCTTATTTCTTCCGTCCTCCCATCCTTTCAGTAGGGTTGTATTTTAGGATATTTTTTCTACAATTTTCTGACCCCTCATATTTATTTTTCCTTTATACAACGTTTTCTTATATTTTTGTTGTTTATTGTCTGTCTTCTTATGTAGAGAGGAGCTTTGTTTTGTTCACTGCTTTCCCTGAACTCCAAACTAGTGCTTGGCACACAAGAGCTGCAAAGTAAAGAGTTGCTGAATGATCAAATGCGTGATAGTTAATATCTCATTTTATGTTGGATTAGTTTGTATGCACCAATCAATAAATTATTCTTAAACTCTATAACAGAGCTGAAAATCTCTCATTATTTTTCTGCACCTCAGAAATTCTATCATTGTAAGTTTCTTCTAAGACGTATCACTGTTGGAGGCTTCTTTCCACTCCCTTCTTTCTGGACAAGTTGTTTTGCAGGCTCTGTGTCACAGTCATCCTTAGGGTTCTTCTTCACCATCATCCGTAGCAGTCCCTTTACTTCTCTTTGATAATGGATCTCTTCTTTACTAATCTCATGCCCATCTTCCTTGTCTGATTTACTCTCTTGTAGTTTCTTGAGGAATTACACATCAGAGGAAGACTTTTAAAACTTGCATTCTGAAAATGTCAAAATGTAGTTGATCTTTACCCTTTGTCATAGTTTAGTTGGCTGTTTATTCAATTCTTCTATCAAGAAGTCCGAAGTTATTTGATTACCTATTGTTTGTTTGTGGCCCTTGCTTTTCTCTGGAAACTTGGACAGAGTGGCCACCAAGTCTGGAAACATAGGTGCCTGTCTTGAAATGGTTTAGTGATGTTACATTATAACACATGATAAAATAATACTAATAATGTGTATTTCTGTACTCTATGGACACAGTGTGGAATCTTCTTTTTGTTCATGGTGTTCTGAAACGTCCTGATGATGGGCCTGGCATGGACTATTTTCCATTCGTGCTGGGCACTCACTGAGCTCTTTCAGTTTTAGAGTTTTAAATAATTCATTTTTGGGGAATTCTCTTGCATTATTACTTTGCTGATTTTTCCCTTTCCATTTTCTTTACCTTTTGTTTCTGGAACGTATGTTATTTATATGTTGGGATTCCTGGATCGATGCTCTTATCTTTTCTCTACTTTGATCCATTTTTGTTGTTTAGTTCTGCTTTCTGAGAAGTTGATATAAATGTCTCCTTTAATCTGTCTATAAGTGTTTACATTCTACCCTCCCTACCATGGAATATTCTTTTTTTTTTTTAAGAAAAAAGCTTTATTCTCTAGTGGCAGTGAGTGGGGCAACTCTAGTTGTGGTGCCTGGGCTTCTCCTTACAGTGGCTTCTCGTTGCAGAGCACAGGATCTAGGGCATGGGGCTTCAGGAGCTGCGATGCCTGGGCTCTAGAGCACAGGCTCAAGAGTTGTGGTACACGGGCTTTGTTGCTCTTCGGCATGTGGAATCTCCCTGGACCAGGGATTGAACCTGAGTCCCCTGCATTGGCAGGTGGATTATATCCCACTGAGTCACCAGGGAATCCCCAGTCTTGGAATATTCTTGATTCAAGGAAGAAAATACCAAAGGGTTGGCACTAGACTTGTCTCTGTTCCACCCTAGAGCAAGAAATGTTGACTGATCAGAGTAAGATCATGTGCCATTCAAAAATGAGCTCTTCATTGGATTATAGCCTGAGCACAGCATGGATTTGGTTATACTGAGTCACCTTGCCTCCAATATTACAGCTTAAAAGTTATAGGAAACTGATCTACTGCATTTATCAGGAAGATGCCAGATTAAAAGAAGTGGCAACTCTTTAATTTGAAACACAGCAAATTTTGAACTAAAATACTCCCAAACTGCGTGTCATTTTATGTCCCAAAAGAATGTAAATGCAATTTAATGCTACCTTGAGCAAACTGTAAATAGGCAGGCAAATCCTTTGAAAAGAAATTTATGTTTTCACAGTGAACATGAATGATTGTTAAAAATTATCCTTGCTTTTGGGCTTTTCATGTCACTGTACCAGTTCTACTTGCATGGCCACTCACAAATAAAACATCTGTGTCATTTCCCAAGTTATACTTTAATTTGAAAGTGGTTTGATAGGACTGCTTTCTGTTTTGAGGCAGTCTCTGAGCTAATTCAACTGCAGTGGGTGGGGTTTGTTAATCATAAATAATGGTGAATCAACACTAACCAAATCCATTTTGCTTATAGCCTTGGGTATAGTACAAATGTCTGTTATCAAAATGGGGGTATTATTACGTTAGAGTCCTTCATTTAAGAATGTATAATTCTTTTTATTTGCAAAAATGAGAAGTGGTCTTTAAAACCTTTGGTCATGAAACCATGATATATAGTACATCTGCCCTTTGTGTTAAAGTTGTATAATAAGACCTGATAAAACATATTTGAAAAACCTGCTCTGACACTTTAACCTTTCAGATTAGAAAGAGAGTATTTCTCCAAAAACAAGAAGCTCAATGAAGAAATTGAGGAACAGAAGAAAGTAATTTTCGACCTTTCAAAGAGACTCCAGTATAATGAGAAAAGTTGCAGTGAATTACAGGAAGAACTTGTAATGGTAAGATAAAAAAGAAAACCCTATGGCAATTACGTTATTGGTTCAAATTTGATGTTTAGTAGGATTTTTTCTCACTACATGCCATGAGATAATTGTATGAAAGTAGTTTTAATGACATTGATATAAAAATTTAAAACTGGAGATGCTATTTACCACAAAGCTATTCATAATAAAACATCACTTCTTTGAAATAATTGGGAAAATCAAATGAATTAATAGAATGTCTGAGTTATAGAATGTTTTAAAATTTATCCAGGGGTTTTTCTTTCTTTTTTAAAGTATATAAAACAGTATTACCTACATGGAAGCGGGGTTAGGGTTTAAAATCAGTAGATCTAATGATTTCAAAGACTCCCTTTTGTAATCATTTTGAACCTGATCACTCTGTCTCCATTCCCCAATAATCGAGCCTTCACACCGTCACCAAATTTATCTTTTTCAAGTATTGATCTGTTCTTGTCACCTTCCATTTATTAAAAAGCCATCAATGTCTCCCTGTTGCTTTCAGAGCAGCCCCAGCTTCTTGCTGTGTAATCTAAGGCACTTTTCTCTGTGGCTCTATGTTAACTTTTCCAGCTTCTTCTGTTGCTGTTGTCCTCTCCTTATCTTGCTTCAGCCACATTAAAGTACTCTTGGCTTCCTAAACACATGCTGTATCTTCATGTCATTTTACTTTGGTCAGGCTGTTCACATTTTTTGACCCACAGGTCTGAGATGCTCGTTCTCTTTTCTTTAATATTTGTAAATCTCCTGTGATGGTGATGCAAGACACCTCTGATGTCGTGCAGTCTGTGAAGCTTGCTGTGGTTCCATCTCTTCTTCTTTTCATCCACCTAAAGTCAGAGTTCTGCCCCTCCCAAGTTTATATTTCTAAAATAGTTTAGTATCTCTATCATAACACCAGAATCTGCTGTGTATTACCTCTGCCTAGAAATCAAGAGTGCATTGAGGTTAACTTTGTTTTACATGCCAAGTTTCCACAGTAGTACTTGCCTCAGTAAACATTTGTTGGATGGCTTTGTTTATTTGGTTGATGCAGCATACTCCTACTCTGCTGTTTGTTGGCAACCTCAGGAAGGAGGCCATAACGTTTATAGTAGTACCCTGTACCTCTTTGTCTTGTTCCCTACATATATACTTTTCCCAGAGACTTGGTTACTTCACTTTCAATTATATTCCACAGCTCTTAGTGATGTTAGTTTCTGAGGAAAATGAATATTTTTTCCTTGTCCAGCAAGATAGAAACTCAGGGTTATACTAAGAAGTGGTGGCCAAATCAGTGCTGCCTGGTTAGAAAGGTAATGATGAATGATGAGATAGAAAAGTAATGATGGGATAACATTTAAACTCTTTAAATGAACCAATGTTATATACAGGCAGGTGATCCTCTATCTGTCTTGCTTCAGTCATATTAGAGGACTCTTGGCTTCCTATTTTTCATATCTTCTTGCTATTTATTTTCATATCTCCTTGCTTCCATTCTGGTTGTTCATATTTTTGACCCACATTGACTGAAACACTTCTTTTTCCTTAACAAATGTCTGTATACCCTCTAATGTTGAACTCTGTTTCCGTTTAACTCAGGATATCCAGTTTGTTCTGATTAAGGGATTGCTATCATTGCTTTTACCCTGGTTGAATTTGTAGTTTGAGTACTCTGGATGTGGGGTTTCAGGAAGTTTAGAGTTCTCTGTGTAGCAGATGTTGTTGTTCATTTGCCAAGTTGTGTCCGACTCCTTGTGACCCCATGGAGTGCAGCACACCAGTCTGTCACTCACCATCTCCCAAACTTTGCTATATTATTGAGTAGAAAGAAAAATGTTGCAGAATCATATGTATAGTAGAACCCAGCTTGGTTTGTTTTTGGCTTGTTGCTGTTGTTTGCTGTGTGGCATACTATAGTGCCTCTTCACTGTGGTGTGCTGCCCTCAATTCCATGGGCACCCCACCTCTTCACTCCTGCTTCTGGAAGGTGAATCATGGCGGAGAAAAACTTGTTAGAGTCATTGAGCTGAGTCTTAGTCTTGCTGTGATTACTTATTAGATGCTGTAATCAAATAGTTTGGAAAGAGAGTGGTAACTGAGAATGCAGTGGTGAAGACCTAGTCACCAATATAAGTTGGTGTGCATCCTCCCGACTCTGGTCTTCTAGCACTCCAGTGACAAGGTAGAAAATAAAAGAAGACTGGCAGAATTCACCACTGAGCTCAGGATGCTTTGTGATTACAAATAATTTACTTGGTGCCAACAGGTATTTCCTTTTTAACTTTCGCAGTTTGGTGGATGGTCTGAAAAAAAGGTGAGTTGCAGCTCATTCACAACCTCCGTTTGCTTGTTTGAACCCTTGACACTCAACCTGTAAAACACTGTTGTTCTGACTGGTAGAAGAGCCAATGGAATGTTCAGAAACAAATTCAAGTGCAGCTTAAAAGTGATTGACAGTTCATATGGTTCAGCCTAACTATTCATGTTTCTCTCTGTTTCTTCACCTTTCTTAAAGCCTTAGCTTTATGTCTTATTTTCTTCCATTGCTTTTTTTTTGGTTTCCCAGGTGGCGCTAGTGGTAAAGAACCAACCTGCCAATGCAGGAGACATGGGTTCAGTCCCTGTGTAGGGAAGATTGCCTGGAAGAGGGAATGGCAATCCACTCCAGTATTCTTGCCTAGTGAATCCCATGGACAGAGGTGCCTGGTGGGCTATGGTCCATGGGGTCACAAAGACTCAGACCCGACTGAAGCGACTTAGCATGCATTATTAGCTTTATCTTTTAGCTTGTTCTGTTTTATTCTTATTAGAACAGTTGCTTTCTGTCCCTTTACTTGACCATAATATGAAATTTAAAAAAAATTAATTAAAATTTATTTACTGAAAACACTATTACTTTGAATAGTAAGTGCAGTGTTTTCTTTTTAATAAAGAAGTCTGTCCATGGAATTCTCCAGGCAAGAATACTGTAGTGGGTAGCCATTCCCTTTCCAAGGGGGTCTTCCTAACCCAGGGATTGAACCTGGGTCTCCTGCATTGCAGGCAGATTCTTTACCATCTGAGCCACCAGTGAAGCTTCTTAATGAAAATTCTTTTACTTTAAATAGTAAGTACAATATTTTCTTTTTAATAAAAAATTCATCTATTGCTTTTCATAAATATATTTTTGGGTACATATATCTTTATTTCCTTTAATTTTTTAGTAGGTTAGTAGCCTTTGAGTTTGGAGAAGGCAATGGCACCCCACTCCAGTACTCTTGCCTGGAAAATCCCATGGACGGAGGAGCCTGGTAGGCTGCAGTCCATGGGGTCACTAGGAGTCAGACACGACTGAGCGACTTCACTTTCACTTTTCACTTGCCTGCATTGGAGAAGGAAATGGCAACCCACTCCAGTGTTCTTGCCTGGAGAATCCCAGGGACAGGGGAGCCTGGTGGGCTGCCGTCTATGGGGTCACACAGAGTTGGACATGACTGAAGTGACTCAGCAGCAGCAGCCTTTGAGTTGGGAGGGTAATCTTACAAATTTCTCTCTAAAGAAATATCTATCACATTAAAAATTTTAAACCATAAAAATGGAATTTTTTGGTTTTGCGTCCTCAAAGTCTGTTATTTTTGTTTTGAGTTCATAATTGTTTTTGACTGAAGAGAGAATAACATAAGAGGAGGCTTTTACTTTTTGCCTTTGAAAATAAAATTTTGTTTTAATGACATCCTATGATCCTGGGTACCCTAGTGTGTCTTTCCCACAGTTACATTTCTTTCGAACATAATAGTTTCAGCTTTTATAGAATATAGATGGGAAGTATAAATTAGCTACAGGTAATTTTTCTCTCCCTTTGAGCTAACAACTTGTTTTCTAGTTTAGGTCACATTCATGGCCATTATTCAAGTCTTGGTCTTTATTTTCTCTGTTGTATTGTAAGAGAAAATTAAAGCCATTTTCTTCTATAGGTTTACTAGTAAGATCAAGGTGTTATGATAATATGCAAAGACTTCAGGAAGTTTTGAGACTTAAAAATAACAATTGTATAACTGAAGGTTGCTTAGCCTTTCAGAACTGAAAGAAGCCATCGAGATCATCTAGGTCAGGATACACAGAGTCAATAAACTGGTTGCAAAGTGATAGCTCCCCTGTTACAAAAGATGAAAATTAAATATAGAATGTAATTTTGGAAAAGTTCAAACTGGGTTTGTTAAGTCTTCTCTTGGTACTTAAGGAATACAACCAACATTAATTGTGCTTTGATGTTCGTGAAATTTCTCCTATTCAATTTATGGATTTAGAAGATATGATTAACAAATGAGTTGTATATTATTATTGTTTTTAATGTCATAGTATTAATAGAATTTCAACATAGGACATCTAGGGATTTAACAAAAGTAGTTTCATGTTATGTGTTGTACACTATTGAATTTGACTTTAAAAAGTTTTGATTAAAATTCAACTATTAATTTTAAATTCTTTGAATTTAATAATGATTTAATCAGCTACTAAATAAAACCAAATTTCTAGTTTAAGCTGCTTAGTGATGATGCTTATTAAAGCCCACCAGAGGCTCAGGAGATCCAGTTGGGTCTTTTAGTCATTACTGTGAGTTTTTATATCTGCTTCTCTTGAGCAGGGGAGCTATCATTTCCAAATTGGCATTATTAGGATTTGCTTTGTGCTTTCTACAATGAAATATTTTTGAGTCCGTCATTTCTTGAGATTTGTTTTTCTGCCACTCAGTAATATTTAGTTACAGCTCTAGGAGAAGACCATATATTGAAAAGGGAATTCTAGTTCTCATGAGGTTTTGCTCAAAGAATATTTTATTCTCTAAAGAACTTGTGATTGAAAATGGTCAAGTATATATTTTTACCCTATACTTTGGGGGCTTGACTGATTATATAATAATAATGATTGCTGGCGTTAGATAGGATTTTGGCAAGTGCTTTGATTGCTATGCTTTGAGGTAAAGTTAGTGTTTCTTGATAGTATTTTTGCATCAAATGATCTGTTAGGTTTGCTTTAGGAAGGACATGTTTCTGATTTTGCAGGAGGCATTCAAAACTAATGGTCTAATAAATATTCTGTTCTGAATTTTTATGAAAAACTTGTTGATTCCTGCTTTTCAGCCACAATAGAATAGTATTTATATATGAGCATTGTTTTTGCTAATATAAACATGTCTCTCTTAGTGGTCCTTAAAAATTTAATTCTGTTAAGTTGTATTTATCTAATGTGTATGTGTTTGTGTATTTAAATGTATATTGTATGGCTGTCTTTCTAAATTTGTGATGTAGGCATAAAGCTTTTTCATTAAGTTTTCTGATATTTATTAATGTAAAAATCTTAAAATTTGAAAATTCAAACCTCATTTTTAGACTTGGAAGAAATAAAATGGTATTGTATATGTGTGTGTCTGAAAGAGAGAAAAAGAGGGACAGAGGAAGAGAGAGAGGAGATATTTATATGTCAAAGCCTATATTCAGATTGGATGGTGGCATAAATTAATTGTGTAGCTGTGTAAGGGAAGGTGACATTTCATCATATGGCATAAGCAGTTGGATCATAGAATGCTCACATCCATGGAAGCAGCATAGACAAGCAGGGAGGGAAAGAAAGAGTAAACTGTTTTATGAAGAAGTAAGAGAGGTTAGTTATTATCTTTATGATCAAGGAGAAGCTGCAGATGGTGATGATGATGAAAGCTAACCATATTAAATTCAGTTTAGCTGAGCAGGCTCTCTTGGAATCCTTACAAATGGACTGCCTCTGTAAAACTAAGTGGAAGATAAGATGAAAAGGTGAAGCATAAGTATGTGATGTCAGTTGTAGGTTCTGATACTCCTCTGTTTTTACTCAGAATTCCTTTGTAATGGCTTAAAATATATTTAAACTAATTTAAAAGCTTACTTGAATTCAATACCATTCAAAAATGATAAGCGTTATGTGTTACTGCTATAAAAGTTTGACCTGTTTTTAAAAAACTAATTTCATTAATCTAAACAAATCTAGTGACTAAATATTTATTCTTTTACCTATTTGTTGTTTTTTTCTATAATTTTAAACCTTATTATTAGTACCCCTTAATTGTTTTTATTGTTATTTATGGTTTGAATCAACTTTTCTGTTGCAGATCAGCAGCAATCATTTGTCCAATTTCTAGATATAAATATATGCATATGCTTTTTAATATTTTTCACAAGTTTATATTAGAAATTTTTATTTACATACATGTCTATTTATGATATTCACGCATGATTAGCAGAAGTGAGGGATGAGTTTTTATAGGCTCAAAGAAAGATAAGATGATAGAATGACATGTTAGATTAAGCCAGAAATTCATTTACTTTAGCAGTGTGTGAAATATTGTGTACCAAGATGAAAATATAACATAATGCTTTGTCAGCTCATTGTTCTTTTTGGTGACTCCTCCTGCCAAGGTCCAGCCCCGGCTGATCCAGGGAGTTCGAAGCTGGGACGGCGTCGGCAAGGATCAGGATACAATAGCTTCAATTAGATATTAATTAGAGATATAAAAAGTAATAGAATGAGGATAGCTCAGTAGGAAAATTCAGTGGAGAAACGAGGCTGAGTAGCTTGGTTTACGCGGGAGACCAATAAAACTTCAAGACAAGAAGTTTGCACCACTTACGTAGGCCGCAGGCGTCCTTCCGTTCTCCCGAAGGAGAGGAGGCACTGAGGCCTCCCTGGTCGGATCTTAGCAGCCCAGGCAAAATTAGTAAGCTTTGTGGGTTCCGCGCTCCAGATGGAGACTCAGCTAGAGTTTGAGAGAGAGAGAGCGACGTGGGGAGACCAGTATTTCAAGAAACTGATCCCAATTCTTTATTTTCCATGGTCTACTTTTATACACTGAGATGTTATGCAAAAGTCACGCGGGGTCAGCAGTCCTGACTCTTATCAAAGTCAGGTGCTTCATACAAATGTATACAGACATCTTAGGGGTGTTACATCATCTTCTGGCCAGGGGGCCTGCTGACAATTTATGACCCTCTCCTTGTGACAGCGGTCAGTCAACCAGGACACTTATTTCTCCAGGGGTGATTATTCTTAAAAAAGATTCCACCTTCCGAAGGTACCAGATAAAGTTCCATTCCTATAGGGTGAGGGTGTAGTGGGTTTTAATTAAGGAAAGAATTTACTTAGCCTAAGGTCTAACGTGATTAATATCAAAGGTTAATACTTATTTCTTCTATATATTCATTAATGTGTGTAAGGGCAGGGGATGTGGAGACTTAGCAACAAACATTGGCTCAACAAATGAAAAACCCTTCACCAATACAATTTCTAATCAGCCTACTATACTATACTAATGGTTTTCTAACTTTTCTAAGGAACCTGTTTTTAGAAAGTTTAAAGCATCTCGTGCCTCTCATGGTTGGGAGGCTGTGAGCAATCACATGTGGCTGGACAAGCCTGTCAGGCAGGCTAGAGAACCTTCAGAGGAGTTTGTAGGTTGAAACACTCCTATCACGCCCAGGGATTATTATTAACTGGAGCTCTAAGTTAACTCCTTCTCTGAAAGAGGTGGTGGGGGACAGCCCCCCATAAAGTCAGAGGTGTAGGTGAGAGCACAAAGTAGTAAAGTAGGCAGGATCTGGTTATGGGGGTAGATGCTCGAGGATTTCCAGGGGGACTCCTGACTCCTGAGGCTCGATCCCTCCTTTGCATATGTCGAGCCTCATTCCTCATGACCTTTGCCACGGGCGGAGTGCCTCACACTGGCTCCCAACACTCTTTTATAATACATTAAGGTCTTTCAGTCAGAAATTTTTCTGCATTTTCTTTGAATATTTTGATATTTTTAGTCCCTTTTCTATACTGGCTTTAGATTCATCATGACATCTAAAGTAGTCCTAGATTCATGGTGAGTGATCAGTATGTTCATCTTAATATCATCTGGTTAGCCAACATAGCAGTAAGGGACTTTTATTTCTACAGTAATAAAGCTCTTTATGTAAATTATTCTAAGGCAAAAAGAAGTGAGTTCTTGTGACTTATGTCCGAGGCAAAAAAATAAAGGGAGTTCTTTTATCCTAGTTTTGTCTTTTAAACTTGTTTGAATGTTTAGAATTGCAGAATTTGTCCAGTCAACAATTTAACATTTAACCTCAACTTCCTCTTTATGTCACACAATGAAACATGTTAATGGAAAATTAGAAACTTAGTCTTTTATATTGGTTTGGCATTTTGTTTTCAACCTAGCAGTTTTATTTAGCTGATAGATTGTGTTTTTATTCTAGAAATTTCTTGCTTATCAAAGGCTATTAAGAGAACTAACAGCTTTGAGAACAAAATTTAAATATAAGTGCAGTCCACACTTCTAAAAAGTTCCAGCTATTTTCTCTATATGAATGAAGAATGAAGGCTTGATTTATAAAACCAAAACAATTTATTAGGAAAAAAGTTGTCAGATATAAAAGAAAAGGACACTTTGCTGTATACCTGAAACTAACACAATTTTGTAAATCAACTCTGCTTTAATAAAAAGCAATGAAAAGGAAAAATTTTCAATCATAATCTGGCTCATAAACCTATCAGATTTAATAGAATTTGTATTGGCTATATTATGAGACTATTAGCCAGATATCTCTGTAGAAAATTAGAATACTACTAATTATAAATAGAATAACAAGAAAGGAACTTCCTCAACCTGAGAAAGGGCATCTGTGAAAAACCTATAACCAACATCAAAGTTGATGGTGAAAGGCTGCTTTCTTTCTAGGATTGGGAACAAGGTAAGGATGTATACTGTTACCATGTCTAGCTAACATTGTACTGGTGGTTCCAGCCAGAGCAATAAGGCAAGAAAAATAAAAGTCATTAATTTTGGAAAGAGAGAAGTAACTTTTTGCAAATCAGGTAATTTTATAATTAGAAAATTATAAGAAATTCACACACACAACTATTAGAACTAATAAACAAGTTTAGCAAAATTGCAAGGATCATAAGAGTTAATATTCTTATTTGTTAAGATAATAACATTCCTCAGTATATAGATTCAATGCAGTCTCTATCAAATTCTCAGCTGGCCTTTTGCATATAGTGACAACCTGATTCAAAAGTTCATAGTATATATTCCTTATTATAAATCACAGTATCATAGTATGCCAAACCAACTTATAAAGATAGATTATCTGATAGATTTTAAATAACTGGCTGTACATAAAAGGAAACAGTATAACTGAGTCCCTGCCTTATTTCTTATATCAAATTCTAAATTAATTAAAGAGTCATAAAAGAGGAAGATCAAAAAGTAGAAATAAAGGAATATAAGTATTTTATAATCTTGGAGTAAGGAATATATGACATAAAATCTAGAAGTCCCAGGGCAAATTATTGATAAATTTGATTACTTAAAAACACTAGAATTGCCAAAATAATCTTGTAAAAGAAGAATAAAGTTGAAGAAGTAGCATTTCCCAATTGTAAAGCTTACTATAAAGCTGTACTGTTAAAATGCTGCACTCAATATGCCAACAAATTTGGAAAACTCAGCAGTGGCCACAGGACTGAAAAAGGTCAATTTTCATTCCAATCCCAAAGAAAGGCAATGCCAAAGAATGTTCAAACCACTCCACAATTACACTCATCTCACACACTAGCAAAGTAATACTCCTAATTCTCCAAGCTAGGCTTCAGCAGTATGTGACCTGAGAACTTCCAGATGTTCAATCTGGATTTAGAAAAGGCAGAGAAACCAGAGATCAAATTGCCAACAGCCACTGGATCCTAGAAAAAGCAAAAGAATTCTCAATAAAACATCTACTGGGCTGGATGAAGCACAAGCTGGAATCAGGATTGCCAGGAAAAATATCAATAACCTCAGATATGCAGATGACACCACCTTTATGGCAGAAAGCGAAGAAGAATTAAAGAGCCTCTTGATGAAAGAGGAGAGTGAAAAAGTTGGCTTAAAGCTCAACATTCAGAAAACTAAGATCATGGCATCCGATTCCATCACTTCATGGCAAATAGATGGGGAAACAATGGAAACAGTGAGAGACTTTATTTTCTTGACCTCCAAAATCACTGCAGCCATGAAATTAAAAGATGCTTGCTCTTTGGAAGAAAAGCTATGACCAACCTAGACAACATATTAAAATGCAGAGACATTACTTTGCCGACAAATGTCCATCTAGTCAAAGCTATGGTTTTTCTGGTAGTCATGTATGGATGTGAGAGTTGAACTATAAAGAAAGCTGAGCACAGAAGAATTGATGCTTTTGAAGTGCGGTGTTGGAGAAGACTCTTGATAGTCCCTTGAACTGAAAGGACATCAAACCAGTCAATCCTAAAGGAAATCAATCCTGAATATTCATTGGAAGGACTGATGTTGAAACTGAAACTCCAATACTTTGGCCACCTGATGCAAAGAGCCAACTCATTAGAAAAGACCCTGACGTTCAGAAAGATTGAGGGCAGGCAGAGAAGGGGACGACAGAGGATGAGATGGTTGGATGGCATCACCGACTCAATGGACATGAGTTTGAGCAAGCTCTGGGAGTTGGTGATGGGCAGGGAAGCCTAGGGTGCTACAGTCCACGGGGTCACAAAGAGTCGAACATGACTGAGTGAATGAACTGAAGAAAGCTATAATAGTCAAGACAGTGTGGTATTGGCATAATGTAGACATGTATATAAATGGAAAAGAATCGAGAATCCAGAAATAAACTCCTATAATTATGTTTAATTGTTTTTGAAAAGGGTACCAAGTTAATTCAGTGGGAGAAAGAATAGCATTTTTCAAAAAATGGTGGTGAAAGAACAGGGTATCCACAAGCCAAAGAGTGAATTTGGACCCCTGCACAAAAGTTAAATGGTTCATGGACCCTAATAGAATAGCTAAAACTACAAAAATCTTAGGCAGTGCTTTCTTAGGAGCCACAGCAAAAGCTCAAGTGATGAAAAATAGATGCATTGTACTTCACCAAAATTAAATACTTCTGTGCTTCAGAAAGATAGAAGGTAAAAATACAGTCACAAAGTGCTAGAAAATTTTTGCAAATCAAGTGACTAATAAAGACCATGTATTCAGAATAATAGAGAAATAACAATGAAAAATATGCTAAAGGTTTAAATGGACATTTCTTCAAAGCAGATGTACAAATGGTCAGTAAGCATGTTAAAAAATGTTCAAAAATCATTAGTCGGGTATATGCAAATCAAAACAACAATGAGATGACTCTTTACACTCATTCACATGACTGCAATTTAAAAACTGGACAATAACAAGTTTTAGAGAACACCTGGAGAAGTTGGAACATTTTTTTTCTAAGAATAGTCAAAAGGCAAATGACAAATTGGCAATAATGATTTGCAATGTGTGTGACAAAGCAATCATTTTCATAATTTACAAAGGACTGTAATCACTAAGGAAAATGTGTACAGTGTAATATAGAAATGGGTACATGAAAAGGCAGTTCACAGAAAAAGAAATACAAGTTACTGATAAAGATATGAAAAGATGGTTAATCTTATTTAAAATTAAAGAAATGGACAGTAAAGAAGTTGATGATGCTTACCTTGTAAGGGTATGGGGAAGTAAACACTTATGCTTTTCATGGTAATTTATACCAGTAGGACTTTAGAAAGCAATTTGGTAACAATTATCTGAAAATAGTTGTACATACTGTTTACTCATCAAATCTGTTTCTAGGAGTTTACTGAGTAGATATACTTGAATGCATTCTAAGATGTACAAGTATACATGTAAGGATTTATAGTATTGTCATGAATAGGAAAAATGCTAATAACCTGTAAATCTTAGCAGTAGGGGATTGGTTAAGTTCATTAATGATACAATGGATAAGTTAATTCATCTAAACAATGGAATGCTATGCAACTGAAGAAATGTGATGTGGAAAGGATGTTAGAAACATACTGTGAATGGAAAAATAAGTTGTATAATAGTATGTATACTATAATCCTATTTGAATTTGGAATTGAATATATTTAATTTATTGAGGAAGGCAATGACACCCCACTCCAGTACTCTTGCCTGGAAAATCCCATGGACGGAGGAGCCTGGTAGGCTGCAGTCCGTGGGGTCGCTGAGGGTCGGACACAACTGAGTGACTTCACTTTCACTTTTCACTTTCATGCATTGGAGAAGGAAATGGCAACCCACTCCAGTGTTCTTGCATGGAGAATTCCAGGGACGGGGGAGCCTGGTGGGCTGCCGTCTATGGGGTCGCACAGAGTCGGACATGACTGAAGTGACTTAGCAGCAGCATATTTAATATATATTTAACATAAATCATTTTTATTATACAAAATATAATTTTATATATATAATTATATATTAAGATTTCTATAATATGAAAACATTAAAAAGCATGTTACTAATGGTATGCTAATGGAGAAAACTTGAAGTCTGAGTTTGTTTTGTTTTTGTTGGTTTTTTTTTTTTTTTTTTTTTAAATTTTATTTTATTTTTAAACTTTACATAACTGTATTAGTTTTGCCAAATATCAAAATGAATCCGCCACAGGTATACATGTGTTCCCCACCCTGAACCCTCCTCCCTCCTCCCTCCCCATTCCATCCCTCTGGGTCGCCCCAGTGCACCAGCCCCAAGCATCCAGTATCGTGCATCGAACCTGGACTGGCAACTCATTTCATACATGATATTTTACATGTTTCAATGCCATTCTCCCAAATCTTCCCACCCTCTCCCTCTCCCACAGAGTCCATAAGACTGTTCTATACATCAGTGTCTCTTTTGCTGTCTCGTACACAGGGTTATTGTTACCATCTTTCTAAATTCCATATATATGCGTTAGTATACTGTATTGGTGTTTTTCTTTCTGGCTTACTTCACTCTGTATAATAGGCTCCAGTTTCATCCACCTCATTAGAACTGATTCAAATGTATTCTTTTTAATGGCTGAATAATACTCCATTGTGTATATGTACCACAGCTGTCTTATCCATTCATCTGTTGATGGACATCTAGGTTGCTTCCATGTCCTGGCTATTATAAACAGTGCTGCGATGAACATTGGGGTACACGTGTCTCTTTCCCTTCTGGTTTCCTCAGTGTGTATGCCCAGCAGTGGGATTGCTGGATCATAAGGCAGGTCTATTTCCAGTTTTTTAAGGAATCTCCACACTGTTCTCCATAGTGGCTGTACTAGTTTGCATTCCCACCAACAGTGTAAGAGGGTTCCCTTTTCTCCACACCCTCTCCAGCATTTATTACTTGTAGACTTTTGGATTGCAGCCATTCTGACTGGCGTGAAATGGTACCTCATAGTGGTTTTGATTTGCATTTCTCTGATAATGAGTGATGTTGAGCATCTTTTCATGTGTTTGTTAGCCATCTGTATGTCTTCTTTGGAGAAATGTCTATTTAGTTCTTTGGCCCATTTTTTGATTGGGTCATTTATTTTTCTGGAGTTGAGCTGTAGGAGTTGCTTGTATATTCTTGAGATTAGTTGTTTGTCAGTTGCTTCATTTGCTATTATCTTCTCCCATTCTGAAGGCTGTCTTTTCAGCTTGCTAATAGTTTCCTTTGATGTGCAGAAGCTTTTAAGGTTAATTAGGTCCCATTTGTTTATTTTTGCTTTTATTTCCAATATTCTGGGAGGTGGGTCATAGAGGATCCTGCTGTGATGTATGTCAGAGAGTGTTTTGCCTATGTTCTCCTCTAGGAGTTTTATAGTTTCTGGTCTTACGTTTAGATCTTTAATCCATTTTGAGTTTATTTTTGTGTATGGTGTTAGAAAGTGTTCTAGTTTCATTCTTTTACAAGTGGTTGACCAGAGTTCCCAGCACCACTTGTTAAAGAGATTGTCTTTAATCCATTGTATATTCTTGCCTCCTTTGTCAAAGATAAGGTGTCCATATGTGCGTGGATTTATCTCTGGGCTTTCTATTTTGTTCCATTGATCTATATTTCTGTCTTTGTGCCAGTACCATACTGTCTTGATGACTGTGGCTTTGTAGTAGAACCTGAAGTCAGGTAGGTTGATTCCTCCAGTTCCATTCTTCTTTCTCAAGATCACTTTGGCTATTCGAGGTTTTTTGTTTTTCCATACAAATTGTGAAATTATTTGTTCTAGCTCTGTGAAGAATGCTGTTGGTAGCTTGATAGGGATTGCATTGAATCTATAGATTGCTTTGGGTAGTATACTCATTTTCACTATATTGATTCTTCCAATCCATGAACATGGTATATTTCTCCATCTGTTAGTGTCCTCTTTGATTTCTTTCACCAGTGTTTTATAGTTTTCTATATATAGGTCTTTAGATTCTTTAGGTAGATATATTCCTAAGTATTTTATTCTTTCCGTTGCAATGGTGAATGGAATTGTTTCCTTAATTTCTCTTTCTGTTTTCTCATTATTAGTATATAGGAATGCAAGGGATTTCTGTGTGTTGATTTTATATTCTGCAACTTTACTATAGTCATTGATTAGTTCTAGTAATTTTCTGGTGGAGTCTTTAGGGTTTTCTATGTAGAGGATCATGTCATCTGCAAACAGTGAGAGCTTTACTTCTTCTTTTCCAATTTGGATTCCTTTTATTTCTTTTTCTGTTCTGATTGCTGTGGCCAAAACTTCCAAAACTATGTTGAATAATAATGGTGAAAGTGGGCACCCTTGTCTTGTTCCTGACTTTAGAGGAAATGCTTTCAATTTTTCACCATTGAGGATAATGTTTGCTGTGGGTTTGTCATATATAGCTTTTATTATGTTGAGGTATGTTCCTTCTATTCCTGCTTTCTGGAGAGTTTTTATCATAAATGGATGTTGAATTTTGTCAAAGGCTTTCTCTGCATCTATTGAGATAATCATATGGTTTTTATTTTTCAATTTGTTAATGTGGTGTATTACATTGATTGATTTGCGGATATTGAAGAATCCTTGCATCCCTGGGATAAAGCCCACTTGGTCATGGTGTATGATCTTTTTAATGTGTTGTTGAATTCTGATTGCTAGAATTTTGTTAAGGATTTTTGCATCTATGTTCATCAGTGATATTGGCCTGTAGTTTTCTTTTTTTGTGGGATCTTTGTCAGGTTTTGGTATTAGGGTGATGGTGGCCTCATAGAATGAGTTTGGAAGTTTACCATCCTCTGCAATTTTCTGGAAGAGTTTGAGCAGGATAGGTGTTAGCTCTTCTCTAAATTTTTGGTAGAATTCAGCTGTGAAGCCGTCTGGACCTGGGCTTTTGTTTGCTGGAAGATTTTTGATTACTGTTTTAATTTCCGTGCTTGTGATGGGTCTGTTAAGATTTTCTATTTCTTCCTGGTCGAGTTTTGGAAAGTTGTACTTTTCTAAGAATTTGTCCATTTCTTCCTCGTTGTCCATTTTATTGGCATATAATTGTTGATAGTAGTCTCTTATGATCCTTATTGGCATATAATTGTTGATAGTAGTCTCTTATGATCCTTTGTATTTCTGTGTTGTCTGTTGTGATCTCTCCATTTTCATTTCTATTTTTATTGATTTGATTTTTCTCCCTTTGTTTCTTGATGAGTCTGGCTAATGGTTTGTCAATTTTATTTATCCTTTCAAAGAACCAGCTTTTGGTTTTGTTGATTTTTGCTATGGTCTCTTTTGTTTCTTTTGCATTTATTTCTGCTCTAATTTTTAAGATTTCTTTCCTTCTACTAACCCTGGGGTTCTTCATTTCTTCCTTTTCTAGTTGCTTTAGGTGTAGAGTTAGGTTATTTATTTGACTTTTTTCTTGTTTCTTGAGGTGTGCCTGTATTGCTATGAACTTTCCCCTTAGGACTGCTTTTACCGTGTCCCACAGGTTTTGGGTTGTTGTGTTTTCATTTTCATTCGTTTCTATGCAAATTTTGATTTCTTTTTTTATGTCTTCTGTGATTTGTTGGTTATTCAGCAGCGTGTTGTTCAGCCTCCATATGTTGGATTTTTTAATAGATTTTCTCCTGTAATTGAGATCTAATCTTACTGCACTGTTGTCAGAAAAGATGCTTGGAATGATTTCTATTTTTTTGAATTTACTAAGGCTAGCTTTATGGCCCAGGATGTGATCTATCCTGGAGAAGGTTCCATGTGCGCTTGAGAAAAAGGTGAAATTCATTGTTTTGGGATGAAATGTCCTATAGATATCAATTAGGTCTAACTGGTCTATTGTATCGTTTAAAGTTTGTGTTTCCTTGTTAATTTTCTGTTTAGTTGATCTATCCATAGGTGTGAGTGGGGTATTAAAGTCTCCCACTATTATTGTGTTATTGTTAATTTCTTCTTTCATACTTGTTAGCATTTGTCTTACATACTGCGGTGCTCCTGTGTTGGGTGCATATATATTTATAATTGTTATATCTTCTTCTTGGATTGATCCTTTGATCATTATGTAGTGACCATCTTTGTCTCTTTTCACAGTCTTTGTTTTAAAGTCTATTTTATCTGATATGAGTATTGCTACTCCTGCTTTCTTTTGGTCCCTATTTGCATGGAAAATCTTTTTCCAGCCCTTCACTTTCAGTCTGTATGCGTCCCCTGTTTTGAGGTGGGTCTCTTGTAGACAACATATGTAGGGGTCTTGTTTTTGTATCCATTCAGCCAGTCTTTGTCTTTTGGTTGGGGCATTCAACCCATTTACGTTTAAGGTAATTACCGATAAGTATGACCCCGTTGCCATTTACTTTATTGTTTTGGGTTCGAATTTATACACCATTTTTGTGTTTCCTGTCTAGAGAATATCCTTTAGTATTTGTTGGAGAGCTGGTTTGGTGGTGCAGAATTCTCTCAGGTTTTGCTTGTCTGAAAAGCTTTTGATTTCTCCTTCATACTTGAATGAGATCCTTGCTGGGTACAATAATCTGGGCTGTAGGTTATTTTCTTTCATCATTTTAAGTATGTCTTGCCATTCCCTCCTGGCTTGAAGAGTTTCTATTGAAAGATCAGCTGTTATCCTTATGGGTATTCCCTTGTGTGTTATTTGTTGTTTTTCCCTTGCTGCTTTTAATATTTGTTCTTTGTGTTTGATCTTTGTTAATTTGATTAATATGTGTCTTGGTGTGTTTCGCCTTGGGTTTATCCTGTTTGGGACTCTCTGGGTTTCTTGGACTTGGGTGATTATTTCCTTCCCCATTTTAGGGAAGTTTTCAACTATTATCTCCTCAAGTATTTTCTTATGGTCTTTCTTTTTGTCTTCTTCTTCTGGGACCCCTATGATTCGAATGTTGTAGCGTTTAATATTGTCCTGGAGGTCTCTGAGATTGTCCTCATTTCTTTTAATTCGTTTTTCTTTTGTCCTCTCTGATTCATTTATTTCTACCATTCTATCTTCTAATTCACTAATCCTATCTTCTGCCTCTGTTATTCTACTATTTGTTGCCTCCAGAGTGTTTTTAATTTCACTTATTGCATTATTCATTATATATTGACTCTTTTTTATTTCTTCTAAGTCCTTGTTAAACCTTTCTTGCATCTTCTCAATCCTTGCCTCCAGGCTATTTATCTGTGATTCCATTTTAATTTCAAGATTTTGGATCAATTTCACTATCATTATTCGGAATTCTTTATCAGGTAGATTCCCTATCTCTTCCTCTTTTGTTTGGTTTGGTGGGCATTTATCCTGTTCCTTTATCTGCTGGGTATTCCTCTGTCTCTTCATCTTGTTTAAATTCCTGAGTTTGGGGTGTCCTTTCTGTATTCTGGCAGTTTGTGGAGTTCTCTTTATTGTGGCATTTCCTCGCTCTGTGTGGGTTTGTACAGGTGGCTTGTCAAGGTTTCCTGGTTAGGGAAGCTTGTGTCGATGTTCTGGTGGATGGAGCTGTATTTCTTCTCTCTGGAGTGTAATGAAATGTCCAGTAATAAGTTATGAGATGTCTATGGTTTTGGGGTGACTTTGGGCAGCCTGTATCTTGAAGCTCAGGGCTGTGTTCCTTTGTTGCTGGAGAATTTGCTTAGTATGTCTTTCCCTGGAACTTGTTGGCCCTTGTGTGGTGCTTGGTTTCAGTGTCGGTATGGAGGCGTTTGATGAGCTCCTGTCAATTAATGTTCCTTGGAGTCAGGAGTTCCCTGGAGTCAGGGTTTGGACTTAAGCCTCCTACTTCCAGTTATCGGTCTTATTTTTACAGTAGTTTCAAAACTTCTCCTTCTATACAGCACCACTGATAAAACATCTACGTTAAAGATGAAAAGTTTCTCTACTGTGAGGGTCACTCAGAGAGGTTCACAGCGTTACATGGAGAAGAGAAGAGGGAGGAGGGAGTTAGAGGTGACCCAAATGAGATGAGGTGGAATCAATAGTGGAGAGAGTGGGCTAGCCAGTAGTCACTTCCTTATGTGCACTCCACAACTGGACCGCTCAGAGATGTTCACGGAGTTATACAGAGAAGAGAAGAAGGAGGCAGGAGACAGAGGTGGCCAGAAGGATAAAAGGGGGAAATGAAAAGGAGGGAGACAGATCCAGCCAGTAATCAGTTCCTTAAGTGTTCTCCACCGTCTGGAACACACAGAAATTCACAGAGTTGGGTAGAGTAGAGAGGGGTTAGGGAGGAGACACAGGTGACCTGGTGGAGAAAATGGAGAGTCCAAAGGGAGAGAGAGCAGTCAAGCCAGTAATCTCGTACCTTAGTGAAAAATGGGTCCTGAAGATTGGGTTCTTAAAGGTACAAAATTGGTAACAAATACATAAAAGCAAAAATTAAAAATCTAGAGTAGAGTTTGGAATTTCAAAAATGTGATGTTAATGAAAAGAAGAAGGAAAAGAAAGAGAGAAAAAACGAACAAAGAAAAACAAACAAGGTCGTGACAATTATAAAGAAACTACAGGTACAAAATTGATAACTAATACCAAAAAGCAAAAATTAAAAATCTAGAGTAGAGTTTGGAATTTCAAAAATACAATGTTAAAAAAAAAAAAAGAAGAAGAAGAAAAATAAAGAGAGAAAACAAACAAACCAACAAAAACAATGTCACAAAAATTATAAAGAAAATACGGGTACAAAATTGATATCAATTACCAAAAAGCATAAATTAAAAATCTTGAGTAGAGTTTGGAATTGCAGATATACGATGTTATATAAAAGAAGAAGAGAAAGAAACAGAGGGAAAAAAAAGAAAAAAAAAAGTCACAGAAATTATAAAAAAAACTATAGGTACAAAATTGAAAACATATACCAAAAGGCTAAAATTAAAAATCTAGAGTAGAGTCTGGAATTTCAAAAATACAATGTTAAAAAAAAAAGAAGAAGAAAAATAAAGAGAGAAAATAAACAAACCAACAAAAACAATGTCGCAAAAATTATAAAGAAAAGTACAGGTACAAAATTGATATCAAATACCAAAAAGCATAAATTAAAAATCTTGAGTAGAGTTTGGAATTGCAGATATATGATGTTATATAAAAGAAGAAGAGAAAGAAACAGAGGAAAAAAAAAAGTCACAGAAATTATGAAAAAACTATAGGTACAAAATTGATAACATATACCAAAAGGCTAAAATTAAAAATCTAGAGTAGAGTTTGGAATTTCAAAAATACAATGTTAAAGAAAAGAAGAAAAAGAAAAAAAAAAAAAACACGGTCGAAAAATTATAAAATATATATATGAAGTTTGCTGAAGAAGAAGAAAAAAAAAATAGGGTCTTTTTTTTTTTTTTTGCAAAGTAATAGTTATAAAAGTGAAAATTAAAGGACAATAGAGGACTTAAAATTTTTTTTTTTAATTAAAAAAAAAAGAAAGAAAGATTGATCGTAAAAATAGTAAAAATATATCTAGGTCTTTCTCTGGTTTTGTTGTGAGTATTGTGGGTTCAGTTCATTTTTGGCAGTTCCTTAGTCCGACTTATATTTCTCAAGATCTAGAGGGCCCTTCCTATGTAGTTCATAGTAACCACAGGGTTTTAATCTATGGCCTGTAGCTTCCAAGGCGTTTCCCTCTGTCATAGCTTCTTCTGTTTGCTGGTCTCTTCAGTGTCTGGTTCCCGCCCTGACACAAAGGGGACGGTGGAGGACACTATTTTTTTTATTTTATTTAGGCTCACTTGTTCAGCCGTGCTGTGGGGAGGGAGGGATGCTGCAAACAGATAACACTGGCGTGCGCTCGCAGTGCCTCAGCCACACTGGGTCTGCCCCCGCTCACGGCGCATGTAGCCTCCCTGCCCACACTGCTCGGGCTCTAGGTTGTTCCGCCGGGAACATTCAGAGGCCGGCCCTGGGCTGAGCTCCCAGGTCCAAGCCGCTCAGGTTCAGGCACTCGGGTAGTCCTCAGAGGCGCAGACTCGGTTGGGCCTGCGTTTTGTGTTCTTCCCAGATCCGAGCAGCTCAGGTGATGAGGTGTTTGGCGGGCGCCAATGCTGCGACTTATCGCCTCCCCGCCACTCGGTTATCTGGGTGTAAAACAGGCGCACCTTCTCAGGCAGCTGTTGACCGTCCAGACCCCCAAGAAGTTTTAGTTAGCAAAGAAGCCTGCTTACAGTTTTATAGATAGGGTCTCTCTGGGGCTGCGATTGCCCCCTTCCGGCTCTGGCTGCCTGTCACCGGAGGGGGAAGGTCTGCAGCCGGCTATCTCTGTTCAGTCCTTTGTTCTGTGCGCGGGCCTGGCGGTGTCTTAGGTTAGGGCTGGCTTTTCGCGTGGTAGATATCCCACAGTCTGGTTTGCTAGCCCAAATTATTTTGCTCAGATAGCGCTCAGGACATTCGGCCGGATTCTTACTCTAAGGGACACAGCCCGCGCCGCGCTTCCGTGCCCAGCCCCCGCTTGCTAATGCCCTGTGCAGGCGTCTGCGCTGCCTCTCCGCTGGGGGAGTTACCGTAGGGCTCACAATCTGCGATTTTTAATTGTTTATTTTTTTTCCCCTCCCTTTTATGTTGCCCTCTGTGCTTCCAAAGCTCGGCACAGATTCGGCAGTGAGAGGGTTTCCTGGTGTTTGGAAACTTCTCTCTTTTTAAGACTCCCTTCCCGGGACGGAACTCCGTCCCTCCCTCTTTTGTCTCTTTTTTTGTCTTTTATATTTTTTCCTACCTCCTTTCGAAGAGTTGGGCTGCTTTTCTGGGTGCCTGATGTCCTCTGCCGGCATTCAGAAGTTGTTTTGTGGAATTTACTCGACGTTTAAATGCTCTTTTGATGAATTTGTGGGGGAGAAAGTGTTCTCCCCGTCCTACTCCTCCACCATCTTGGCTCCTCCTCCTGTTGGTTTGGTTTTACATCTCAATTTAGGGGCTTTCAGTCAGACATTGAATCAGGTATTTTATAATTCTGCTGCTGCTAAGTCACTTCAGTCGTGTCCGACTCTGTGCGACCCCATAGATGGCAGCCCACCAGGCTCCCCCGTCCCTGGGATTCTCCAGGCAAGAACACTGGAGTGGGTTGCCATTTCCTTCTCCAATGCATGAAAGTGAAAAGTGAAAGGGAAGTCGCTCAGTCATGTCTGACTCTTAGCGACCCCCTGGACTGCAGCCTACCAGGCTCCTCCGTCCATGGGATTTTCCAGGCAAGAGTACTGGAGTGGGGTGCCATTGCCTTCTCCGATTTTATTGTTCAGTTCAGTTCAATTCAGTTGCTTAGTTGTGTCCAACTCTTTGTGATCCCATGAACCGCAGCATGCCAGGCCTCCCTGTCCATCACCAACTCCCAGAGTCCACCCAAACCTATGTCCATTGAGTCAGTGATGCCATCCAGCCATCTCATCCTCTGTCATCCCCTTCTCCTCCTGCCCTCAATCTTTCCCAGCATCAGTGTCCTTTCAAATGAGTCAGCTCTCTGCATCAGGTGCCCAAAATATTGGAGCTTCAGCCTCAACATCAGTCCTTGCAATGAACACCCAGGACTGATCTCCTTTAGGATGGACTGGTTGGATCTCCTTGCAGTCCAAGGGACTCTCAAGAGTCTTCTCCAACACCACAGTTCAAAAGCATCAATTCTTCAGCGCTCAGCTTTCTTTATAGTCCAACTCTCACATCCATACATGACCACTGGAAAAACCATAGCCTTGACTAGGCGGACCTTTGTTGGCAAAGTAATGGCTCTGCTTTTTCATATGCTATCTAGGTTGGTCGTAACTTTCCTTCCAAGGAGTAAGCGTCTTTTAATTTCATGGCTGCAGTCACCATCTACAGTGATTTTGGAGCCCCAAAAAATAAAGTCAGCCACTGTTTCCACTTTATTTCCACTGTTTCCATTTTATTGTAGAACATACATTTTCTACCTCCTCTTTTGTTTTTAACTCAACAGTATTGCTTAGAGATCTTCCATATTAGTATATTAATGTAATAGAACTTTTTCTATTTGAAGTCTTTGTTGATGAACCCTAATTGATTTAACAATCTTCTGTTGATAGCATGTTTTAGCATGTTAAATATGATATTTAACTCTTATTGTGTATACTCAGTATTGTCTGGGTCTGTGGGATGCATTGATAAGGGCAAAAAATAAAAGACTATATTTCCTACTTTCATGGAGCTTGTTTTCAATGAGATAGACATTAACAGAAGACCTCTCAAATAAATGTGGAATCATAACTCTGATAAGTGCTGAGAAGAATCTAGTAGGGTTAATTGACATAGTCAAGGAGTAAAAGATAGCATTTCCAAAAAAGTGATAATTGAACTGATGTCCAAAGAAAGGATTGTTAGTTTTGTGTATTTTAATGATGAATTTTGTCCTATAATATCTATTCTCCCATTTCTTCTGTTGCTGTAAGCATGCCTCACTGGTGCCTCTGTCTCATCAGATTTTAAATATGCTTTTTCTCACTTATTAAAAAAAATCCAAACTCTTCTCCAATCCCACTCTTGTTTCCAATACTGCCCTTTTTCTTTATCTCCCCTTCTCTTGTTACCAAAAGTGTTTTGTCTAAACTTACTGTTTCTATTTCTTATATGTCACTAAGACAAAAAAAATTGCAGGCTTATTCCTTTTTGACCTATTCTAATATGAGTTACAGCAGACTTCATCACAGTCACTAATGACTTCCATGTCCGGTGAACATGGAACATGTTAGTCTCCGTTTTTCTTGAATATTCTGTGACACTGGACATATCTCTATCCTTGAAATGTTCTTTTATTTTGGTTTTCATGACTTTATCTTATTCTGTTTTTCTTCCTCCTTTTCCAGTCTTTTTTGCTGCCTTTTTCTTTTCCAAGTATTAAATTCCTGAGTTCCTTAGGCTTTATCCTAGACTCTTTTCGCTTCCTGTCAGACACTCTCACGGCAAGCTTCACATCCCTAGATGATTCTCAAGCCTATGTTTGACCTCTTTTCTGAGCTTTATACCATTGCATCCAGCTGCCTCTCATAGTTTTTACTGTATTTATTATTTTTTAATTCAAATATATTTAGGGTCAGTTATTTGCCACGTAGTCTACTGGTGCTGGGAGTCTTTTAAAAGTGCTTTACTGGAATATGATCTAAACAGAATTTATGATTAACATTACCCACCAGAAACAAACAAGTAAATAAGCAGAAACAGCCAAAATAAGACCACCTGTACTTCCATGGTTCTTACTCAGCTGCTGAAGTCCACCCAGTTCTAGTCTGAAACCTTGGGATCAGTTTTGACTTCTCATTTTATCTGAGCATTTCCTCATCCAGTCCAGTTGAATCCAGTCCAATCGAATCCAACCCAATCCAGTCAGTATAATCTAACACAATGCAGTGTTACCAAGGTTGGCCATTCTATCTTCTAAGTATGCACCCCTCCAACATCCTTCAGTGCTTATACTCCCACACACCCTTTTCTCTGCCAAGACCCTAATCTAAGCTGCCATCAGCTCTTGAGTAGTCTGCTACAGTTCCTTCTAATTTGTCATACTGCATTCACTTTTGACCACTATCTGGCAATTTGCTACATGACTGCAAGTATAATCTTTTAAAATTTTCCTCAGTTTCTCTGTGTCTCCATTTCCTTATCTGTAAAATGAGATAATGATGGCCCTTCCCCTCATAGATTTGTTGTGATGATAGAAAGAATTGCTATGTTAGAGTATTGAGAATAGTGCCAGGCACTGAGGCCTCAGTCAATTGTTATTGAGACCTTACACATTGTTGCATTAAGCCAAGTAAAAGAAATGGTTAAGATAGAGGTTTATTAATAATAGATTTGAATGGAGTAATTATTAGCACATTTATACTTAATTGTGCTTTATGTATTCACACAAAAAATCTGCAACTCTTATAGTGCGTGACCTTATTATGTGTAATTTTTTTTCTTAATTAAAAGGCTAAGAAGCACCAGGCTTTTCTAGTGGAGACATGTGAAAATAACGTGAAAGAATTGGAATCGATCCTGGACAGCTTGTCTGTGTCGGGCCAGTGGACATCAGGTTAGTTGAAGGTATAAAATGACAGATGCATCTGTCAATGTTCCAAAGTCCCTACATTTTGGGAATTCTGCAGATGCCTCTTACAGTCCCTCATCTCAACATGTTTTGATTTGATGACATGATAAGAGCAGTTCTCACAGCAGTCAGTTGGCCTAGCTGGCTGCGAAAGGGTGACGGACTGTGGACCTGCTGCTGTCCTACCTGAACTTGATTTACAAGTGTTGGTGTCTGTGTGATTGGACAGACAAGGGCTCACTTGCTGTGTTCTGAATCCAACTGAGAAGAAAGTCCATACAGTATACCTGCAAGGGGAACAGATGTTTCCATCAAACCGAGCCAAATTCTGAGGCAACCTTCAGCAACTTAAAGGTCATGTATTCAAAAGGTTATGTAGGACACAGGCTGTAACAGTGCATATTCTTCACTGCTGCTTTCCAGTCTGGTTTTCTCCTTCATTTCCTACCACAGTGCACATACTCTCCAGATGAGTACTTCGGTAAAACACTTTGGTTTTAGTATTAGCCCACTTAATATGATAGAGAACTATAAATATTATATATCGGGTAGGCATATTTTGGTATCAAGCAAAAAGAATTAGTTACTAATGAATGCTCTCCATTCCATGATTTCTGCTTCCTTAATTTGTGTGTGTGTGTGTGTGTGTGTGCCCTTATGTGTGCTATAGTGGCTTTGACTTACGTATTTTCACTTCTCTACCTCAGTTTTCTTTTGGCATACTGTCAGCCTCAAATTATTTAGTTGCTTTCTGACTCAACTATATTTTTCAAAAAACCATGTAAAATTCAATTCCTTACACCTAAAATAGCTTCAAGACTGTTCTTCTAAAGGAATCAAGCATATTTGACAAATAAGTTCTTTAGGAAACGCTTAAGTTCAGAAAAGTTTGTTATCCTTATAAAAGTAGAAAAATATGATCAAGGCCCATTTCACATTATGAATCTGCAGATTTCTGCTGGTGAACCATTAGAAATTGAGTGAGATTTGCTGCTATCTATTTTTAACTTTCTTTTTTTTTATTTAAACTTTTTCCAAAAGCATTAGTATTTCATTGTGTGTCACTGTAAAATCAAGGTGTATAAAAGTGACATGAAAAAAAATCCACTTTTCACTTGTATTTGCTAAAGCTTTGAGGAATAAGATTTTCTTTTTCCGTGATAGTGTTTTATTATTCAGATGTGTCATTGCTTAATGGTTTTAAGGATCTTTAAAATTGTTAAATTATTATCATAACATATCTTAATGCTTCAATGTGCAGAGTTGAATTAGAAAACCTAAGAATAATGAGGTCATGTCTCCTTTGAGGTTTAAAGTTAAATAGTTGATAACAAAGAAACTCATAAGTTATTACTAGACCTATAGAAAAAGAATTGTCTTCTAATAAAGTTTTTCTTTTTATTCTCATCTTTCAGTGACCATCTTTTTTAACTTCTTGTTCCTGGGAAAGGGATTGTGTGCTGAATTTGTGATTTCTGTTCTGTTACAGTGGTCTTTGTTTCCATATTGTGCTGGTTACTCATTCTTTCACCCATCTGGAACCATTCTCCTCTGGTCTCTGTTTTGCCTTCTGGAGGCTGACCTCTGGACTGCATGATCTGGGCTCCTTTGCCCTCTGGCCTGGGGGTTGGATTTGGATTGTCGATGCACCAGCAGGAGATGAAGAGGGTGGAGGAAGAAGGGAGAGCAGAGAATGTCACGGTGTTTATTTCCCCCACTCCCTCCAGTGTGTACTGGCAGTGGTTTCATTTTTGGTGGCTACAGCTCCTGTCAAGCGGGTTCTCTCCCACAGCTGTGGTTTGTGTTTGTCTATGATGATAGCGTTACCTCCACTTGACCCTGTAGGCGTCTCCTGGTATTAGTATTGCTTTTCCAGTCTTTAGAATGGACTGGTTGGATCTCCTTGAAGTCCAAGGGACTCTCAAGAGTCTTCTCCAACACCACAGTTCAAAAGCATCAATTCTTCGGTGCTCAGCTTTCTTCACAGTCCAACTCTCACATCCATACATGACCACTGGAAAAACCATAGCCTTGACGGACCTTTGTTGGCAAAGTAATGGCTCTGCTTTTGAATATGCTATCTAGGTTGGTCATAACTTTCCTTCCAAGGAGTAAGCGTCTTTTAATTTCATGGCTGCAGTCACCATCTACAGTGACTTTGGAGCCCCAAAAAATAAAGTCTGACACTGTTTCCACTGTTTCCCCATCTATTTGCCATGAAGTGATGGGACCAGATGCCATGATCTTCGTTTTCTGAATGTTGAGCTTTAAGCCAACTTTTTCACTCTCCTCTTTCACTTTCATCAAGAGGCTTTTTAGTTCCTCTTCACTTTCTGCCATAGGGGTGGTGTCATCTGCATATCTGAGGTTATTGATATTTCTCCCGGCAATCTTGATTCCAGCTTGTGCTTCTTTCAGCCCAGCATTTTACTCTGCATATAAGTTAAATAGGCAGGGTGACAATATACAGCCTTGACGTATTCCTTTTCCTATTTGGAACCAGTCTGTTGTTCCATGTCCAGTTCTACCTGTTGCTTCCTGACCTGCATACAGATTTCTCAAGAGGCAGGTCAGGTGGTCTGGTATTCCCATCTCTTTCAGAATTTTCCACAGTTTATTGTGATCCACACAGTCAAACGCTTTGGCATAGTCAATAAAGCAGAAATAGATGTTTTTCTGGAACTCTCTTGCTTTTTCGATGATGCAGCGGATGTTGGCAATTTGATCTCTGGTTCCTCTGCCTTTTCTAAAACCAGCTTGAACATCTGGAAGTTCACGGTTCACGTATTGCTGAAGCCTGGCTTGGAGAATTTTGAGCATTACTTTACTAGCGTGTGAGATGAGTCCAATTGTGTGGTAATTTGAGCATTCTTTGGCGTTGCCTTTCTTTGGGTTTGGAATGAAAACTGACCTTTTCCAGTCCTGTGGCCACTGCTGAGTTTTCCAAATTTGCTGGCATATTGAGTGCAGCACTTTCACAGCATCATCTTCCAGCATTTGAAACAGCTCAACTGGAATTCCATCACCTCCACTAGCTTTGTTCATAGTGATGCTTTCTAAGGCCCACTTGACTTCATATTCCAAGATGTCTGGCTATAGGTGAGTGATCACACCATCATGATTATCTTGGTCGTGAAGCTCTTTTTTGTACAGTTCTTCTGTGTATTCTTGCCACCTCTTCTTAATATCTTCTGCTTCTGTTAGGTCCATACCATTTCTGTCCTTTATCGAGCCCATCTTTGCATGAAATGTTCCCTTGGTATCTCTAATTTTCTTGAAGAGATCTCTAGTTTTTCCCATTCTGTTGTTTTCCTCTATTTCTTTGCACTGATCACTGAGGAAGGCTTTCTTATCTCGCCTTGCTGTTCTTTGGAACTCTGCATTCAGATGCTTATATCTTTCCTTTTCTCTTTGCTTCTCTTCTTTTCACAGCTATTTGTAAGGCCTCCTCACACAGCCATTTTGCTTTTTTGCATTTCTTTTCCATGGGGATGTCTTGATCCCTGTCTTCTGTACCGTGTCATGAACCTCCATTCATAGTTCATCAGGCACTCTATCTATCAGACTTAGTCCCTTAAAACTATTTCTCATTTGCACTGTATAATCATAAGGAATTTGATTTAGGTCATACCTGAATGGTCTAGTGGTTTTTCCTAATTTCTTCAGTTTAAGTCTGAATTTGGCAATAAGGAGTTCATGATCTGAGCCACAGTCAGCTCCCAGTCTTGTTTTGGCTGACTGTATAGAGCTTCTCCATCTTTGGCTGCAAAGAATATAATCAATCTGATTTCAGTGTTGACCATCTGGTGATGTCCATGTGTAAAGTCTTCTCTTGTGTTTTTGGAAGAGGGTGTTTGCTATGACCAGTGCGTTCTCTTTGCAAAACTCTATTAGCCTTTGCCCTGCTTCATTCTGTATTCCAAGGCCAAATTTACCTGTTACCTCAGCTGTTTCTTGACTTCCTACTTTTGCATTCCAGTCTGCTATAATGAAAAGGACATCTTTTTTGGGTGTTCTAAAAGGTCTTGTAGGTCTTCATAGAACTGTTCAGCTTCAGCCTCTTCAGCGTTACTGGTTGGGGCATAGACTTGGATTACTGTGATATTGAATGGTTTGCCTTGGAAATGAACAGAGATCATTCTGTCGTTTTTGAGATTGCATCCAAGTACTGCATTTCAGACTCTTTCATTGACCATGATGGCTACTCCATTTCTTCTAAGGGATTCCTGCCCACAGTAGTAGATATAATGGTCATGTGAGTTAAATTCACCCATTCCAGTCCATTTTAGTTTCCTGGTTCCTAGAATGTCGATGTTCACTCTTGCCATCTCCTGTTTGGGTGTTCTTTGGAAGGACTGATGCTAAAGCTGAAACTCCAATACTTTGGCCACCTCATGAGAAGAGTTGACGACTCATTGGAAAAGACTCTGATGCTGGGAGGGATTGGGGGCAGGAGGAGAAGGGGACAACAGAGGATGAGATGGCTGGATGGCATCACCGACTCGATGGACATGAGTTTGGGTGAACTCCAGGAGTTGGCGATGGACAGGGAGGCCTGGCGTGCTACAATTCATGGGGTCGCAAAGAGTCGGACACGACTGAGTAACTGAACTGAACTGAACTTCCTTCTTGCTGGTTTGTGGTATCACATCATATCTTTTTTGTTCTCTTAACCTGCTTACATTTCTGTAAAATCTTCATTAAACTTTTTCCCAGTGAACTCTTCTGACTATGCCAGTTCTTCCCTTTGATACTTGACTATTTACATACCTGCTTTGAACTTGATTTTATTCTTGCTCTTGGCTTCCATCAAATAGCCCTCTATAAGCATAATGGACTCTCTTTCTGCTCATACCAGCTCAAGTTGGAATTTTGCCACTTAACCAAGAGGGATATTATTAATAAACTTTATTGCTCAACATTTTGTGGAAGAGCCTGAACAATTATGATTGCCTACTGTGTCAACCCTGGGTTCAGCTACACAAAGATGACTAAATAATGTGTTCCTCCCTACCTCTCTCCCTTTTTTCCCCATGGCACTTATTACTCTTAAGCATTTCTGCCAGACTATGTGGTGCATTTTTTATTATATCTGTATTGTCAAGGTTCTCTGGAGAAATAGAACCAATAAGATTATATAGATATACATAAGAGGAGATATAGGAGTTTGCACACATGGTTATAGAGGCTAGGAAATCTCGTGGTCTTTCCACTGCAAGCTGAAGGACCAGGAAAGGCAGTGATATAATTCAATGTGAGTCTGAAGGCCTGAGAAACTGGGGGTTCCTGGGGATCCAGGAACCAGGAGCAGGATGTCTGAGGGCAGGAAAAGATGGAAGTCTCAGTTTAGGAAAAAAGAGAATTTTCCTTTCTTTCCTTTTGTTCTTTGGGGTTGGAGGAGGAGAGGGCTAAGAGTGGGGGGTAGGTAAGGGAAGTCGATAGATTGGATATTGCCTCCCCTACCCACGTTGGTGAGGGCACATCTTCTTTACTTAGTCGACTGATTCAAATGCTCATATGTCCCAGAAACACTCTCATCGACACATCTAAAAGTGATTTACTGGTTTTCTGGGCATCCTTTAGCCCGGTCAAGTTGGCAATAAAATCAACCATCACAATATCCAAGCTCCATGAGGGCAAGGATCTTTGTCTCTTTCATTTACTAAAGAGTTTTAAGCAGGTAGACAATACTTGGCACAAAGGAAGCACTCAAATATTTTTTCAATGAATAAAAGCATGAATGAGTTAACAGTAGGTCAATATTCTATTTTAAATGATAATTTTTGAGGTTATAAAGGTAGTCATGGAATCTCTTTCAAGATTTTAGCAGCTTTTTGAGTAGCAGTCCATAAAGAGTCACCAAGAAGACTGACTTTCTATCTTCAGTGGAAATGATGTCACTGTCTTTCATGCCTTATGGAAATGCCACCTTGATTGCTTACTATTATTAGATAAGATGACTTCAATTTAATCAATCATGGACATTTATTTCCTATTTCTGCCTTCTACTTTCTGCTGAAATTGCTATACAACAGCTACTCATAACTCATTTTTTTTCTGATAGAAATGCTTAGAGTGTTTATAAGGGAGAAGTCCTTTCCGACTTTGAACCCATGTAGTCTTTCTGCCTCAAGTATTGCTTCCTACTATGGTTTTACGGTTTCACCTCTAGAATGTGACTTTTCCTTCATTAGGTTCATGAAAGAAAGTTTTTCTTCTAATTCATTCTTGAATCCTCCTCAGGCGGCTTGACTTTTGTGTTGACTGAGACAAAAGCCCCTCCAACCTTCTTCAACCTTTCCTTCCTTGAGGAAATCATTTGTAATACTCCAGAAGTATCCTTTTGCTTTCTACTAGGAGAGGCTGAAGGACCCTAGGAAATAATAGCAAAAACATATGGTGCCTTTAGGTATGTATATATCACCCAGGAGTCGGGCAGCTTCAGGGACTGTTCTTAAGAAAATCAGGACGTCAAGTGGTACTTTCCTCTCATCTCTCCTTCTTTCCATCCCTCGTAAAGGATTATTGCCTAGATCTAGTATCTTCTTGAGACTTTTACTTGCCCTCAGGAATCTTGTGTCTGGCACCTTTTAATTAGAGGCTCATGGGTTACTGAGAGACTGAGGATGTCTGTAAGAGCAGCACACAGGTCTCCTTTGGTGTCATTTGCCAGTTTCTTCTTGCTTACTTCCCTTACCTCCCAGTTCACTGAGGTTTACAAACCAAGCTTGTCCTACTTTATGATGCTCAAAGCTTTGGTTTGTGAAATCCAAGGGTGTGACCACAGTAAGAGGGCTCAACATTTCTAACATAGTCAGTGTGCTCACTAACTAATCACACAATTAAGGTGACTGAGAAATAGGGGACCCAGGAGAGCCAGTCTGACTCCGAAGGCCTGAGAAACAGGAGACCTGATGGTGTAAGTTCCAGTCTGAGTCTGAGTCCAAAGGCAGGAGAAGACTGATTTCCAGCTTGAAGGTAGTCAGGTGGACAGAAAGAATCCTTTCTTACTTAGCCTTTTGTTCTCTTTGGGCCTTCAGTGGAGTGGGTGAGGCCCACCCACATTGGGGAGGGCAGTCCGCTTTACTCAGTCTACTGATGCAAATGTCAGTCTCGTCCAGAAATAGCCTCATAGACACACCCAGAAATAATTTTTAACTGAATATCTGGGCCTGTAGCCCAGTCAAGTTTACACATAAAATTTTTCTGTGCTGTGCTTAGTTGCTCGGTCGTGTCTGACTCTTTTGTGACCCCATGGACTATAGCTGCCATGCTTCTTTGTTCATGGGGATTTTTCAGGCAAGAATACTGGAGTGGATTGCCATGCCTGCCTCCAGGGGATCTTACCAACCCAGGGGTCAAACCTAGGTCTTCTACTCCCGCATTGCAGGAAGATTCTTTACAGACTGAGCCACCAGGGAAGCACATAAAAGTAACTACCAGCTTTTCTCTGGCCAGCAAGTCCCTCATAACCATCATGTTACTTTCTGTTTCTCTGAATTTGACTACTTTAGATATCTCTTATATTGCAATCATATATTATCTTTTCATGATTGACTTCTTTTACTTAGCAAAACATCCTCCAGGTTCATCCATATTATGGCATGTGACAGGAATTCCTTTTTAAGGCTGAATAATACTCCATTGTCCAACAGAAGCAGAAGAGATTAAGAAGAGGTGGCAAGAACACACAGATCTATACAAAGAAGGTCTTAATGACCTGGATAACCACGATGGTGTGGTCACTTACCTAAAGCCAGACATCCTGGTGTACAGTCAAGGGGGCCTTAGAAAGCATTAGTACAAATAAAGCTAGTGGAGGTGATGGAATTCCAGCTGAGTTATTTAAAATCCTAAAAGATGATGCTGTTAAAGTGCTGCACCCAATCTGTCAGCAGATTTGGAAAACTCAGCAGTGGCCACAGTAATGGCAAAGGTCAGTTTTCATTCCAGTGCCAAAGAAGGACAGTGCCAGAGAATATACAAACTACCATACAGTTGCATTCATTTCACATGCTAGCAGGGTTATGCTCAAACTCCTTCAACCTAGGCTTTAGTAGTACATGAACCAAGAACTTACAGATGTACACGCTGGGTTTAGAAAAGGCAGAGGAACCAGAGATCAAATTGCCAACACTTATTGGATCATAGAGAAAGCAAAGGAATTCCAGAAAAGCATATACTGCTTCATTGACTACTCTAAAGCTTTTGGCTGTTTGGATCACAACAAACTATGAAAAATTCCTAAAGAGATGGAAATACCAGACCACCTTACCTATCTCCTGAGAAACCTGTATGTGGATCAAGTAGCAACATTTAGAATCAGACATGGACCAGCAATCTGGTTCAAAATTGGGAAAGGAGTATGACAAGGCTGTATATCGTCACCGTGCTTATTTAACTTCTGTGCAGAGTACGTCATGGGAAAGCTGGGCTGGATGAAGCACAAGCTGGAATCAAGATTGCTAAGAGAAATATGCACAACTTCAGATATATAGATGATACCACTCCAATGACAGAAGGCAAAGAGGAACTAAAGAGCCTCTTTAGTTGATGAGGGTGAGGGTGAAAGAGGAGAATGAAAAAACTGGCTCGAAACTCAACATCCAAAAAACTAAGATCATGGCATCCAGCCCCATCATTTCATGGCAAATAGAAGGGGAAAAAGTGGAAAGAGTGACAGCTTTTATTTTCTTAGGCTCCAAAATCACTGCAGATGGTGACTGTGACCATGAAATTAAGACACTTGCTCCTTGGAAGAAAAGCTATGACAAACCTAAACAGTGTATTAAAAAGTGGAGACATCTCCTTCCCAACAAAGGTGCTTTGGATCATAGAGAAAACCATAGTCAACCATAGTCAAAGCTATGGTTTTCTCAGTATTCATGTACACATGTGAGAGTTGAACCATAAAGAAGGCTGAGCACTGAAGAATTGATGCTTTCAAATTATGGTACCAGAGAGGACTTTTGAGAGTCCCTGGGACTACAAGGAGATCAGACCAGTCAATCCTAAAGGAAATCAATCCTGAATATTCATTGGAAGGACTGATGCCAAAGCAGAAGCTCCAGTGCTTTGGCCATCTAATGGGAAGAACCGACTCACTGGAGAAGACCTGGATGCTGAGAAAGATTGAAGGCAGGGGGAGAAAGAGGTGACAGAGGCTGAGATGGCTGGATGGTATCACTGACTCAGTGGGCATGAGTTTGAGCAGTCTTTGGGAGATAGTGAAGGAGAGGGAAGTCTGGCATGCTGCAGTCCATTATGTCACAAAGAGTTGGACATGGCTTAATGACTGAACAACAACAAGACTCCATTATTACGTATTTGTCACATTTTATCTATCAATTTATCTGTTGATGGACCTTTGGGTTGCTTCCATCTCTTGGCTGTTTTGAGTAGTGCTGTTATTAACATGGGTATAGAAATATCTCTACCAGGCTCTGCTTTCAGTTCCTTTGGATATGCAGAAGTGGGATTGTTTGTCCATTAACTTTTTAAATAACTTTTTTGGTCACACCATGTCACACATGGTGACATGTACAATCTTAGTTCCGTGACCAAGGATTGAACCCAGTGAGTTCTATGTAAATGAGCCCATTTCCATAGTACTTAATTTGCTATGAAATGAGTTCCTTGGTCAGAAGCAATGCTATGGGATACATGATGGTGAATAAGACATTTTGTAAATTCGTGGATGACAATTTCAGCAGAAATATTGTGATCAGGGAAGGAAAATGCCTTTCTAGAGTAAGTGTCTAGTAAGAATGAGTATTGCTTATTCCATGATGGAAATGACTTAGTATAATCAGCTTGCCATCAGGTAGATGGCTGGTGCCAGTCAGGAGTGGTGGCATATCATGGATTCAGTGTTTGTCTTTGGTATCGATAGAGCTGGCACTTAGCAGGAATTGTAATCCTGACAGCCTTGGCGAGTGAAGATCCATGCTGCCAAGCCCATGCCTTCCCTCTGCTCTTGCTGCTGTGACTCCTGGGTTGTAGGGGTGACAAAGATGAGCAGGGAGAAAAGTGACTGGGAAAATATGCTAGCTGACACCCACAACCAGTCCATTCTGAAGGAGATCAGCCCTGGGATTTCTTTGGAAGGAATGATGCTGAAGCTGAAATTCCAGTACTTTGGCCACCTCATGCGAAGAGTTGACTCATTGGAAAAGACTGGGGACGACAGAGGATGAGATGGCTGGATGGCATCACTGACTCGATGGACATGAGTCTCAGTGAACTCCGGGAGTTGATGATGGACAGGGAGGCCTGGCGTGCTGCGATTCATGGGGTCGCAAAGAGTCAGACACGACTGAGCGACTGATCTGATCTGATCTGATCTGACACCCACAGAATACTTCATTTTGTCCTCCTGATTATTAAGATCCTCCTCCACCTCAGTTGATCAGGGCATAGTGCCCATCTTAAGAGGTCTGTCCACGCACTTGTTCAGACCACCTTGGGACCGGTTTTCCTATCATCTTTTGGAGTCCCTGACCATTCAGCCAATCTGCTAGCTACTACCTCCAGATTAGTGTATATTTGTGCCTTTGATCATCTCTCATTCCAGACAAAATGATAGTCAGGTCCAGTACTTGAAGTTTTGCATACTGGGGGGATTTTTGCTTCATCAGCATCCATCAAGGCCACCCTTGAATAGGGCTGTCTTGATGCAGCTGTCTACTTTTTTTTTTAAGTTAATTAATTTCTGGCTGCACTCTGAGTCTGCATTGTTGCACGAAGTCTCTTTCTAGTTGTAGCTAGTGGGGGCTGCTCTTTAGTTACAGTGTGTGGACTTCATATTATGGTGGCTTCTCTTGTTGCAGAGCTTGGGCTCTAGAGTGCAGACTCAGTAGTTGTGGCATATAGGCTTCACAGCATGTGGGATCTTCCTGGACCAGGGATTGAAGATATGTCCCTTGCATTGGCAGGCAGATTCTTAACCACTGGACCACCAGGGAAGTCCAATACTTTTGAGTAATATCAGCATATCATACAGAAAGATCTATATAACAAGCCCATTCTCTTCACCCCGTCCCCCCACCCCCGACATTAGTCAACTGGTTATCGGGAACTTGTCCACAGGTTCAGGATATAGGTTAAGACAGAAGAAGCAATGTAACAACAATAGGAAATCTGGATTACTTATTCATGCAGCTTGCTTGTGCCTGCAAGATTTGTTTGAACCCAGTTTTGTATATTGGAGAACGCAATGGCACCCCACTCCAGTACTCTTGCCTGGAAAATCCCATGGACGGAAGAGCCTGTGGGCTGCGGTCCATGGGGTCGCTAAGAGTCGGACACAACTGAGCGACTTCACTTTCACTTTTCACTTTCATGCATTGGAGAAGGAAATGGCAACTCACTCCAGTGTTCTTGCCTGGAGAATCCCAGGGACGGGGGAGCCTGGTGGGCTGCTGTCTCTGGGGTCGCACAGAGTCGGACACGACTGAAGCGACTTAGCAGTAGCAGCAGTTTTGTATATACCACCTTCGTTTGAGATAGAGTGCTATCATGAATGCTCAAATTAATGGGGTTGATGGATCTGACAGTAACCATTTTATCGTGGACAACTCAGGTCACATGCTAAATTGGGGAGTGTGAATGCAGTGTCTGCTAAGGACCAGTAGTGAGTCAAAAGCTGATTTTCAAGAGAATACTTATCTGTAGAGGATGGCTTGCTTTTTTCCCAAATTCTAAAAGCTTATACTATCATTCGCCTGTAAGGACCTGCCAAACTTGGCCTGCTTAAACTCAAGCCGTCAGAATAATATCATCAACTTGGTAGAGAATGAAGTGGAACACTTGATGTCTTCCGGAATGGAGAGCTGATAGAGATTTCTATACACTGGATTATGCTAGAGTTGATGTGGTTCTGAGGTAGGGTCGTGAGGGTAGATTGCTGGTCCTGCAAGCAGAAAGAAACTGTTTTGGTGGTTTTTATTAAAAGGATTGAAGAAATAGCCTCATTCCAGTTTCCAGGAAATGGATTGATTTACTCCAACAATGAAACTACATCTGTAACTGCAGCTGTGATTGGAATCACGTGTGATTATGCTTTCAGTAATTCACTGTCATTTCTTAGGACCCATCTGTACTCTGCACTAGCCAGATAGATGAGTTGAATGCTGATGTGGTTGGAATCACCACCCTTTATCATCTTTCACAGAGGCACTAACCTCTGCAGTCTCTCTAGGAATGTGGCTTTACTTTTGATTTACTATTTGGGTAGATCAGAGTTTTGGTGACTTCCACTTACTTTTTTTCCTGTTTTCCTCTGTTAGCTCCTCATTCCGTGGGTCAGGTAACTAATATGGGCATTGTGCCAGTTTCTGCATTTGTCTTTGATAACAACGCAGTCCGAAGTGGGAAAACAACTGTGTGGGTTCACCTTGGGCCCACTGAAGCTAGACTTTAACCGAAGCTTTCTTGTATAAGCTCCTCTCCTAACTAGTGAACCACAGTAGCTTATTAGCTCTCCAGGAATTAGAGTCAGTTCCAATCCAGTGTCCAGTTATCCGAGGTATGTGTAATTCCCCTTCCCCAGTACACGGTCACCCTGCTAAATGGTTGCATGTTTCTTGGAAGAAGGCTAGGAGATAGATTTGCAGTATGATCTTTTTGCACAGAATAGTTCGGGTTCCTAAAGGGGATCTACTGGCACTGGGTCTGTGTACAAAGTCAAGTCAGAATTGGTTGAGGGCCAAGATGTCTTTTGTATAGATTTAACTTCTACTTCTGGTAATCAGACCCAGAACTTTTCTGGCTTTTCATCTTTTTTTTTTTTAATTGATTTTTTTTTTTATTTTATTTTTAAACTTTACAATATTGTATTGGTTTTGCCATATATCAACATGAATCCACCACAGGTATACATGTGTTCCCCATCCTGAACCCTCCTTCCTCCTCCCTCCCTGTACCATCCCTCTGGGTCGTCCCAGTGCACCAGCCCCAAGAATCCAATATCATGCATCAAACCTGGACTGGCGATTCGTTTCATATATGATATCATACATGTTTCAATGCCATTCTCCCAAATCGTCCCACCCTCTCCCTCTCCCACAGAGTCTTAGATGTCCATCAGCAGATGAATGGATAAGAAAGCTGTGGTACAGATACACAATGGAGTATTACTCAGCCATTAAAAAGAATACATTTGAATCAGTTCTAATGAGGTGGATGAAACTGGAGCCTGTTATACAGAGTGAAGTAAGCCAGAAAGAAAAACACCAATACAGTATACTAACACATATATATGGAATTTAGAAAGATGGTAACAATAACCTTGTATACGAGAACATTTCTACTTATACGAGTCGAGTAACATTCAAGTAGAGCGCCTATCTGTTTTAGTCCCAGGAATATTGTGATCAGTAGCCAATGCTAGTGATCTCTGTGGGTAAAACCATTTTATTACTTCGAATCCACTGCCCGTTATGATAACCATATCCATTTTGTCACTGCAAGTTGAGGCCACCACTTGACCTTATCACTTGAGATTCCAAGATCTTCTCTGAACCTAGCCTGGTGGCATCATTTTCCACTGTTACCCATGGCTCTCCAGCTACTGCGCCTAGATGCCCACCAGGCTACAGAGCTCATCAAGGATGCTCAGCCCCTCCCCCACCCCACAACACATTTGTTAAACCTTGGTAAAGGAGGTATTTTTTGAACTCTTCCTGGGGACATAGTGGGTGGGTGAGTAGGACTTACATAATAAATACTGTCTGTATGTGAGGGAAGTTATAAGCCATTTTTTTTTAACTCCAGGATGGGAACCAATGTTTGCAAGATAATGAAGATGTTTATGATCTCAGTAAATAAGATGAGTTAATATATGGAATGTAGTCTGAGCTTGTAAAATATAACTGCCAACAAAATGTTTATATTCAGTGCTTTTAGAATGAAAAAGGGATTTTCTTAGTCATAACTGTATTAAATATTTAGATTTTCTCAGGTGAAAAACCCATTTTAATATTATTTTCTGTGTTTTACTACATGATTAAAAATCAGTATTAAACAACAGGGTTTTATTTTCTTTTTTTCTATTCTGAGGATGAATATGACTATTCCTGTTCTATAGTAGATAGAGTCTTTTATTTTATATTCTGTCCATTTCTTTTTTAAAAAATACTTTTATTTATTTATTTATTTTTGGCGTTCTTGGGTCTTCATTGCTGCACAGGCTGTTTTCTAGTTGCGGCGAGCGGGGGTTACTCCTAGGTTACTTTCTAGCTCTCTCTTCTCACCACTACTGGTGAGTGGTACATAGGCTTCTCATTGCAGGGGCTTCTCTTGTTGCAGAGCATGGGCTCTAGGGTGTGTGGGCTCAGTAGTTGTGGTTTGCAGGCTCTAGGACACAGGCTCAATAGTTGTGGTGTATGGGCTTAGTTGTTACGTGGTATGTGGGATCTTCCTGGATCAGGGATCAAACTTGTGTCTCCTGCATTGACAGGCAGATTCTTTACCACTGAGCCACCTAGGAAGTCCTGTCCATTATTTCTTAATAATTGAGGTCTTGCAGGATACTGAAGTAAATAGAATGGTTGACAAGGTGGAGGAAATAGACTTACCTCAGTCATTATAATTTACTGTTTCTTCTGTGGAACTGTAGGTTACTGAGATGATAGATAACACCATCCAGAAAAACAGTGGTTTATTTGAGTCATGTAAAAATATTTAGTTTTTCAGATTGTTCAAAAGGGAACATTTAAATGGAAGGTTTGGACCCTTTCCTTCCATCTCAGTCCGTTCTGTGGGCTACTAATTCAAGGAAAAGCTATGTCAAGGTGAACCCGGACTTGACCTTGGAGAAGAAAAGGGCAACCTACTCCACTGTTCTTGCCTGGAGAATCCCATGGACAGAGGAGCCCAGCAGCCTACAGTTCATGGGGTCACAAAGAGTCGGACATGACTGAGCACCCAGACTTGAAACCTACTTAAAAGTGAGAAAGAGATTGAGACAGGCAGCAGTGACGTGAAAGTACAGGCTGGCACCCGTGTGAAGAGACATACGCGGACAGGGACAAGGACAGAGGAACTAAGAAGATTTTGAGTTGGCGTAATGGTACTATAAATGGTTGTGACACATGCTGTTCTTCATTTGCACTTGGACGTTTGTAAAGCCATTTATGACTACTGTTAGAATTTTACTGTATTTGTTTATTTATTACTGTTCTTTATCTGTGAGTTTTTAGTCCTTTCACTGGTAGGATAGTTCAGTAGTTTATTGTTTGGGGTGCCAATAGTGCAGTGATTAGGGCATTATTAGGTTGAATCGCATTTTAGTCAGTAAGCTCCTGGGTCCTTTCTTTTTGCTGTGAACACTTTGTCGTGTGAAGGTACCAGTAAGTACTTCTTTTTATAAAGAAGGTGGCCGGGACTTAAAGCATACTTTTCACCTCATTTGAACTTTATTGTGAAAGCATTTTCAGGCAGAGAGACTTTATTGTATGTAGAATATAAGATTTGCATGGGTCAGTAAGGAGAGGGCATTTTGTCCCCTTATCCCTCAACAACCATATTATGGTGATTTTATTCTTCTGGATTTCTAACAGCAAGTTTTCTCCCTTATTGTATAAGCTAACAGATTTCCCGGGTGTCCTTGAATGATTTATTCATGGCCTACTTGTGTAGTAGCAAAAGAAAAGAATTATACATTACATTTTTTTTTTTAATCTTGCGCAAGAGAGCAATTTAAAAAAAATATATTTGGTAAGACCTCTAATAAAATTTTTAATGAGTTGTCTCTCCAACTCACAGTCATTCCGAAGAGTACTGTCTCCTTCATTTTCATGGCTGAGGGCACTGTCTTCTTTTTTTCCCCTCTCGCTGGGATATGTGTCGTTTCCATATTACTTTTGGTTTTTCAGTTAATTATTATTCTTTTCTTTAATAAAATTTAAGGTGTACCCATACTTCAGATAGTGTTTACATTATACTTTGGTGAATGTAATGTTTATTAATATTTTGTTCAAAATTAAAATAATAATTATCATTAATACTCTGAGGTAAATAAAGTTGTTCTGTTATTAACCAAAGACTTTCCCCCCTTTACTCATCCTTTCTTTCCTTTGTTACTGCCTTCTTTCCTCCCCTCCCTAAAGTTCCAGCAACTAAATGCTTGAGGAATGGACGAATGAGCTTGTGTAATTGTTTACTGTCTCATCTCTTCTTTTCAGATGGTAAATCCCATAAGAACAGACTCCACCACTCTTGTTCACCTCTGTTTGCCTAATGTCTAGGATTAGTACACAGCAGGAATACATTCACGCGTTGAATTAGTTGAATGAATGAATCAGTGAATAATAAAAAAGTTATTATGAATGCTTCTTATCTATATTAATATTTAGATTATAAAATATGAGAGGGAGATTATTATACTTTTAGTATGTTTTAAAATTTGCTACTTATTTTTTTACACTTTATGAGTAATACAATAAGCAGTTTAAAGTAGTTTTTGAAACTAAACTTTTGATGATTTGGATTAATATTTTAAACTGCATTTAACCATGTGACCTTGATTAACTCAACTAACTTATGTCCTAGCTAAATTAAAATAGTTTGAGGGCATAATGTGGAAATACATTTTTACAATGGGTATCAGTTTTAAGAGTTTTAATTGAAACATGATGTGGGCCTATGTAGATAGTAATAGCATTTTTATAATTTATTTCAAATTGTAACTTGAGAATTTTAAGGATTGAAGAATATCATTTCTAAGCATAACAGAAAATTATGTTCTCTTGGGTTCAGAAATTATTGGTTGAGAAAAATAGGCCTGACTTATCAGCAACACAGGGACCAAAGTAAGTATATTTAACTCTCCCAAACAGTGTTTAGTATAGACTGTTTATTTAATTGTTGGATGACAGGTATGTACAAATACTATAGTTCCTTTGGAAATGGGGGAAAAAGAAAAAAGAAAAAAAGATCTTACTACAAACTACAGGGTGGACTTAGGTACAAAGTAGCCATAAATTTGTATTTGATATATTATGAACTTAATTTGACCACTTGTTTAGAAATTGATTACTACTTGGCTATGCAGCAGTGTACTTAGAAGAATGAGTCTACTCATGTATCATGATGTCTTTTCAGCTGACTGTTCTCTTTGTGACTTTAATGGTATATTTTCATTCTATATTTTTCTGTAGGCATCCACAAGGACAAAGATAAACCTCCGAGCTTCTCTGTTGTCCTTGAGACTTTGAGACGCACCTTGACAGATTACCAGAACAAGCTGGAAGAGGCATCTAATGAGGTAACACTTGCGCTGCTCGGCCCCACACACATAGCCTTCGGCCTGCAGCAGCACGTATCACTCGCTTGGTACAAGGGTCAAAAAGATTGCGAATGTTGATTTGACAGCCTCCCCGATAAAAAAATAATAAGTTGTCTGTCACTGTTTTCTCTGTAAGTGTGGCCTAAAGTCAGGTCTCACTTGTGTTTCTGTAACTCTTCTGTCACACTGCTATTTTCGGAGTTCTAAAGACTGTCACTTCTTGGTCTTCTTAATTTATCTTTTAATTTAATAAAAAAGCTGTGCAACTCAGTTAATATAATATTTAAATGTTAATGTGTTTTCATGAGATTTGGAATAGGTAGTGGACATTTAGGGCTTGTCAATATTTTGGCTTAAGAGTTCTACAAATTGTAGAGATCTTACTGAAAAAGAAAGAAATTAGTTTGCATTCTCTAAAGGGAGTGAGTGTTAGAAGTTTTTTAAAAACAAATATCTGCTTGATGTAGCCTGGAGGTTTTGGTTTCCTGATTGAAAAAACTCATGCTTCTATTTTCTCTCTTTTTTTTAATTTACTTATTTTAAATGGAGGCTAATTACTTTACAGTATTGTAGTGTTTTTTGCCATACATTGACATGAATCAGCCATGGGTGTACATGTTATCTTCTCTTTTGTATTGTTTAATTTGTGGATTGATAATTTTCTTGGGTATTAAAATGTTTTATGAACTTGTGCTTTAAAAATTTAAGAGTTTATTTAGTTACATCTTATCAAATTAGAAAATATGAAATAACCACGTTAAACACAGTTAGTAAAACAACAGACAGTTTTTCTAACTGAAGACAAGTTACAAAACCTGTAATTTAGTATCTATCCCTCTGTGTTTATCTGTTTGTTTCATGTAATACAAAGGCCGTGAAACCCTTATATTTCCCATTTCAAAAGAGCCATATTTTACTTTAGTTTGTTAAGGTGAAGAAAGAAGGAAAAGTGAGTTTTCTTAATGCCTTCTGTAATTGTTCAAAAGGCTTAAAAGAAAGTGACCACTGGAATAATTAACTTTCTATAAAGAGCAAACATTGCCATCTTTCCCAGTGAGACAAGACAACCTGTATTGTTAGTAGTTTATGCACCTCTTCTGAGGCCTAGGTCTGGAAGCTGCAGGGTAAGTAGGAACATATTACCCACAGAGAATTGTTATTTGGGAGGATGAATGTCACATGATCTTCAGCGCAGTTGAAAAGTCGACTCAGCAGGCTTTGGCTTAGTAATGCGCTTTGTTGTGAACCAGTGCCAGAGACAGCAGTGGGGAGACCAAGGGGGTGGCTGCAAAGGAAGCAAAAAGAGCAGTCTGACAGAAAGAAGAATGAACTGTCAAAGAAAATAAATCACAAGCGGAGCAGGACCAACTGATGACCTGCCACAAGCCTTCCCAGTAGGGCTGCATGTGACCGACCCTGAGGTTGTCATATGGAGCGAGAGACCTGCGGATACCCTCACGATGTAGAAAGAACAGTCTTCTGCTCTGTCCTTTCTTCTTTCCATATAGATGCCATTGCTTCTGGCATGTTGGTCCTGTAGGATTTTAAAAATAAAGTTATATTTGTTTACAGTAAGAATGGAATCCTTTATCCAGATAGCTGGTAAAAACACAACAATATCACTGACATTTTAAGCTTGAATGCTTGCTTTTCTTTTTAGCATGGGAACTTGTGACAGAAATTACATAGTTAACCAAAAGAAATACATTTTTAAGATTAAATTACTATCAAAAATTTGTATTTAATAATTGCATAAAAATTTAAAGGTTAGCTTTTGAGTTATCCACCCTTGGAAAATATTTTAAAAGTTACTCACATTTGTTTTTCATCAGCTAAGCAACATGAATAATGCTAAGGAAAAGGCATCGAATGAGCTTGACTCTACCAAACAGAAGATAGAATCTCACACTAAAAATATAAAGGTATTATAATTTAGAATAACTTTTTCCTGTTGTGTTAAGAAACTCACATAGTTATCTAGGGAATATTTTTAAGGAGAGCTATACGAAAATATATCTTCCTATTTTTTATTAAGTAGGTCTAGATACAGCTTAAATTTTTTTTATTGTTGATCAAAATAAGAATGATTTTTCATTAAAAAAACTTTATTGGAAATTGTTTTGGTTCAAGGAAAAATTCATTTTCCAGATTTAATGATAGTACCATAGATTCAAAAATTGTTTTAAGATTTGATGTCCAGCCTTAGATCCACAGTCAACATATTTTATGTAAGCACATTAGTGCTTGGAGTCAGTTTTCATAATTTTGGAGTGGAGTCATTGTTTTAAGTACATAATGCCTAGTAGTGGGCTGAGACCACACCTAGCTAAGGTCCAGGACAACCGTTTATTTTTTGTGCTGCTTTTATGTACTACATCTTTGCAAAATTACACTAAGGCAACTCTCAGAGTTGGAATTTTTTGGTGTGGGTTCATGTTGTTTGTCATGGATGTACTTGAATGAAATCTGTTAAGGGTAAGGACTGAAAAATGAAGCAGAATTTTATGTCACGTATTTTAGATTTCTACTGGAATTTGAAATATCATTGGGAAGTAAATGTTCTTATAGTAAATGTAGGAGATTTATTTTTTAAATGTTATTTGAAAGTTTTTGAGCCACCAATTTTTTTTTTTTTTTTTTAATAATGAGCTGAAAGGAAAACCCTTGTAAAGAGCTTTTTGGAATAAGTTATTTGATTAACATTTTATATTTAAGTGTTATAATCTTCCCACCATCTTTTTGTTTGGTGTCTCCAACAGGACCTTCAGGATAAGCTGGCAGATGTCAGTAAAGAGTTAAGTCATTTACGCACTAAATGTGCAGACAGAGAGGCTCTAATAAACACTCTGAAAGTGGAACTGCAGAATGTGCTGCACTGTTGGGAGAAAGAAAAGGCGCGAGCAGCCCAATCTGAGAGTGAACTTCAGAAGCTTTCCCAGGCTTTCCATAAGGATGCTGAGGTATTACCTGAGACAAGAGGACTGTCAGGAAGGCCTCGCACTAATCTCACTTTTAGAAATTTACATCTATCAAGTGGGTCTTCTTGTTTAATTCAAAAAATTCTTCTCAGCTATTTTGAAGTGTTCATGCCAGCTGCCAAACCAGCCATTCCATTACTCTTGTATGATACAATTTTGTGAGAGAAATAAAGTAGTTTAACTGTTTTACCATTTGTACAAGTTGTTTTCTCTATTAGAACATACTATCTCAAGCAGCTATGCTCCTAACAGTCTTGTGTGTCAGTGACAAAATAATTTTTTTATTTCAGTAGTTTAGTAGCCTGATATGGTGGAAAGAATCTTTTTTGTAACCTGAAAGAACTGACTTGGGTAGAGGTACTTCTGTTTACAAACTGTGAATGTGGACAAGCCACATGGTTTGGTCTCTCCACATCTTTGCTTCCTTATTTGCAAAACAGGAATAATATCTACTTCAATAGACAGTTGCCTTATTTTTTATAATTGTAAGATACTAATCAAAATTTAGAAAAATACAAGTCTCACACAGTTAAAAAGTTTATTTGGATGTCCTTGGGGGTTGCCTATCCATGTTAATTTATTAATGACTTCTTAAAATATTATGACAGACTCTTCCATACTGTATGAGCCTGTGTGAGTAGAATTGTAATCTTATATTTTCTTTTACCCATGGGACATAGAGCTAGTCTAGCTAGCGTGGAGCTAGTTTATCTGAGTCGTCTTGCATATTGAGTTCATTACTCGAACAAATATGAACACGAATGCCAAGAGAGTAAAAAGGAAACATTCTTCCCACTCTTCTTACAGTCTGGGATTTAAATTGTGTCCACATGAAGGGGCTGGAATTGTTCTACACATCAGATAATGATTAAAGTAAAGGAAACTAGAAGGCTGACTGTATTGTAAAGTCAGCATGTCTACAGGATTGTGGTTGGGTTCAACATGTGTGAATTGATTTTGGATCTTGAGATTCTCTTTTCACGCCAAATGGATGATTGTCATGCATGGTTCATCACAGCCCAAGCAAAAAGGACATGATGGCGACACAGTGAATTACCCTTTAGGAAGAACTCGATCACTTGGCAAAATGCGGAGAGGGAAGATTGTTAGTGCCTGAGTATTATGTTTGGTTAGTTATATTTAATAAGATTTTTGAATGTCTCAATTTAGTTGAAAATGCAAAAGACATCTTTAATTGCTTAAAAATAAAAATATATAGCATTGTTATAAAGATTCTTCCTATATCTTAATTCAAGTTGTGGCTATAGCTATATATTCAAATTTTTTGGGGGGTTTTAAATTGTTATATTTGGAAAAAAATCTCAGATGACATATAGAGAGAATGAAAGATATGTATTTTTATATATATTGGAAACTTTCACCACAGCTTCTAACTACAATACGTTTACATATGCTACATTCAGTTCTTATCTGGAAAATTAGAATTCCTATTTTTTAAATAGAAATTTAAAATTCCTTTTAAAGGTTTTCCTGTTGGTCTGTTAAAAAACCTTGAGAGAACTTATTTTATCTACCTAAAATGCTCATTTTGCAGCCTCACAATTACCTTTTCTTGAGTTCCATTCTTTGACTTTAAGGATAAAAATGTTTTATAGCAAGAGCAGTTTGGCATTTTAGTAAGTAAATTCCCTTTTTGTGTTCAAGATGGAAATCAGCTTTTTAATGAATTCTATAGTATAGTGTTTCTAGGTCATTAAACAATGGATGGTTTAGCTACAAAAGCAATATAATTTGAAAGAATTTTTTTACGTATTTTTAATTGAACAGTTTTAAAGCATATCTTGGGCAGCTACGTCCTTTCTTTTTTTTTTTTGGACTGCTAAGTTTGTGATATTTAAACACCAATAAATGCCCAGTTTGCCAAGTATGGTATAAACTTCTAAGTGGGGGAAAAATAATGAGCCTATCTTCCATCTCTTTCATATCACTGTCTGCTTTGCCTAAGGGGCTTAGGATAGATTTCCTATAAGTGGTAAATAAACTAGAATCTCTGGAGGAGGAGGAAAGCTGAGTAATTGTGTGCATGTAAAGTGCAGATATTGGTATAACTTTTTCTTTAACAGTGTTGGGTACACTCTTTATTTTGGTTTTTTGACTTCACATCTTTTTTGGCAAATGTAAATATACAATTATGGAATTACCATGTTAACTTCTAGTTAGAAGAGCTTAGAAGCATCTAGTCCAGATACCTCATGTTAAAGCCAAGGAAGGTGAAGCCTGAACAGACACTGACTCAGATCATGTCCTCAGTTGTAGCAGAGCTGGCCTCAGAACCCAGGTCTTTTGGCTTCTACACTTGAGATTTTTTACTAAGTGTAAGCAATTGTAAGTTTCTATCTGATGTTTAACTTTGAATGTTAAAAAAGTCCCCAAGATGATCATATTCCCATACTTGAGTATTTTAATTCCTTTCCAGGATTTTTGACATAAATTCTTCACCACGTGTATTATGTGTTTTACTTCTTACAGTGTTTATATACTGGAATTAATTTCTTTTTTTCTCACAGGAGAAGCTAACCTTCCTTCATACCTTGTATCAGCACTTGATAGCAGGCTCTGTGCTCATAAAACAACCAGAAGGCATGCTGGATAAATTCTCTTGGTCTGAGCTTTGTGCAGTCTTGCAGGAGAATGTTGATGCCCTGATTGTAGACCTCAACAGGGCTAATGAGAAGGTAACTGTCCTCAGGCACCAGATTCCTCTATTAAATTCAGTGACATTTGTCCACATCACAGTATCATTAAGAAGGGCTGACATTCATCTTATTTCAAAAAGAATTTGGGTGTTAATAATTCAATACCATTAATTATGGCTTGTCTACAACTCAGTTTGATGCCATTGCTGTGGGCATGTAAATGTGACTGAAGTCTGTATGAAGTCTCTGAGCTCCACTTTCTGTGCAGGACATGCTAATACTACTAGCCAGTGTTAGCCACAGGGACCTAATTAAAAGAAAATAAATTAATCTTACTGATGAAGCAATTCAAAGAACTTAGTCATTTACATTAATAAACCAACTCTTTATGTTAGCATAAAATAGAAACAAGATACAGTTATTCAAAAACATGATCCTAAAATTCTTTGCTCAGGAAATAATGAGATGTTACTTTAAAAGCACTTAAAATTTAAAAATTATGTTTATGACATTTCTTGTAATAGAACAAACTGTATATTACAAAACCCATTCAGTGCTTTAGAAAGTAAGAAGGACATATTGTAGGAGAAAACTGGACTTTCATCATCCCTTTAACATTCACAAACCTAGGAATTCAGTCTTTCAAAAAAAATTTAAAAACCTTCTTTTGGTTATTGAAAATTAAAGTGGCTTGGCAGTCCAATGTATTTCTCCATTAAAGGTGTTGATTCTTATCCTGAGTCTTTTGAACTAGTTAGAACTATATTTATATGATCTAGTTTCTAGGTCTTAGTTGCAGTGACATTTGCCCTTAAGGGACACAGAGAGGAAAATTGTTCCCTAAGTTGTTTTTTTTGTTTTTTTTTTAATCTGTTGAAGTAATGAAACAGCATCTTGGCCCAATTTTAGAGTGAGAGCATTTTTATCTTGGTCTGATTGGCAAACAATCATAGGCATTGAGAAGTAGGATTGAGGAAATAAGGGAATAAATTGTGATAAGTGGAGATACTGTTCTTAGCTGTGAATGTGTATGTAACAGATTTCCAAATTACCGATAATTGAGTACATGTTTTAGCTCTCTGATATGGTATTGTATTTTAATAGTTTTTCATAATTTCAAAACATCGTTAATTGTCATACATATTAGATGATGAGGATTTGCTTTCCAGTGTTTTGAATGTGAAATAAAAAATGATTGGAACATTCTGCTTTATTATATGTAAAATGTTTGTAGATTTGTAAATCTCATTTAAATACTTCCTTTCCCACTGAAATATCTGAACAGCTTGAGTTTTGGTTCTAGAGGTAAAAATATTCTTCTTAATTTTCTCAGTAAAATTGATTATAGAATAAGTAACTTTGTTAGTTATTGGGGCTTCCCAGGTGGCATAGTGGTAAAGAATCCACCTGCCAATGCAGGAGGTGTGGGTTTGATCCCTGGGTTAGGAAGATCCCCTGTAGGAAATGGCAACCAGTTTCAATATTCTTGCATGGAAAATGCCATGGACAGAGGAGCCTGGTGGGCTGCAGTCCATGGGGTCACAGAGAGTCAGACACGACTGAGTGACTGAGCACACACATACAATTTTATTAGAGAAAAAGATGTCATCTATACATATAAATGAAACATTTTCTGCTAAAATATAGTTTTGTTCTACTAACTCCTGTTTCTTCATTTATTTTTCATTTTAGCTTAAAATTTTTGTATGATCTTAAGGTATAAAATATAGTATAATATTCTAGAATAGCTTTGGGGGGAGATGATACAAAGAACACATTGGTGAGCATATCTTGTTCTGTATTGCATTTCACTATTTAGATAAGTCATCTAGAGTATATCTGTAAAAACAAGTCTGATACGATGAAAGAGCTTCAGCAAACCCAGGAAGACACCTTTAACAAAGTGGCAGAGCAGATCAAAGCGCAGGAGAGCTGCTGGCACAAACAAAAGAAGGAACTGGAGCTGCAGTACTCTGAACTCCTCCTGGAGGTACAGAAGAGGGCACAGGTATGCTACTGCCACAAAGAGCTTGAAAAATGGGATGCTCGATCTTTTACTTTCAAGTGTTTTCTTTTAATACCAGTACCAAGTCAGTTAAAGCTTCGGAGAACCACACAGAACTTGCTTGTTTGGGTTACATGTCCATGTGATTGTGCAAAGACACGTGCACAAATGGGCATACATGCATATGCACGCACTCAGGTGGATTAAGGATTGTCTCACTTAAGTTTGAAAGTAGATGGGTTTCTGGCTAAAAATGCAGAGATCAATTAAATACTGAAATTGTATTTCCTTCATTTTAAAAATAAAGGTTAAGAAATTTTGGTAAAATATTATCAGTTTTAGTGTAAATATACTTTGATCCAGTTTATTCCATTTGTGGAGATTTCTATTAATATGTGAACCATCATTTTAATTCATTTGGGGTTGAAATTTGCTGTAGTTCCTAATGTTGAAGAATTTGAATTATAGTTATAGATCCTATAGCAAAACTATTGGTTGTGAGAGGTAATATGTCCTCTGTGTTGGATTCGATTGAGAACAGAAGTTATGTGTAGTTAACAAAATCATATGTTTTTCTTATACAAGATATTATCAGCATACTTTATATTGTTAACTGTCATTCCTGCCCAATGACAAATAACAATGACAGTCTATACTTTTTTTGTATAGACTTCTCATAGTTGATTCAGTTTTAACCTCTTTATTTGATCCACTCATTCTTATATTGTCAAGTCTAATTAAAAAAAGAAACCACATTTGAAAAATTTGCCAATAAACAGTTTCCAGTTGCTTAAAATAAGACCACTCTGTTTTCCCAAGCATTTGAGCCCCATATGAAGTTAAGCTTTGCTCTGTGAATTTGAATGAATTCATACACTCTCTAAAAGTGGCCTTTTCACTACATGCAGGATGCCTGTGATATCGTCTGCATTTTCTACCACTAAAGAGACCTAAATAAATTTTTAAGAGATAATATTGACATGCAGTGAGCAGATTTTAAGTGTATAGTATGATATTTTGATCAGTGTATGCACCCATGTACCCATCGCCCCATTTAAGACTTAAACATTTTCATTACTGCAGAAAGTTCTCTCGTGCTCTCTTCCGGTCAGTTTGCACTCCCCATAGGCACCCATTGTTCTGAGCTTCTGATACCTATCATCATAGATTGTTTTCCTTTGTTCTAGATTCATTCAGTGTGTAGTCTTCGGTGGTTGGCTTATTTCCCTCAACATATATATTTTTTAATATTCATGCTTGTATTTATCAGTTGTTCATTCTTTTTTATAGTTGAGTAGTATTCCACTTTACAATTATACCACAATTTGATAAATTGTGAATTGATGGATATTTGTCTTTTTTCCAGCTTTTGGCTATTGTAAACAAAATTGCTGCAAACGTTATTGTTTAACTGTTTTGTTGACATATGTTTTCTTTTGTAGTTAAGAGTGTAGTTAAACTACACTAGTTTATAAGACAGATGTATGTTTATAAGAAAACTATCAGACATTTTTTCCAAAATGGTTCTATCACTTTATATTTCTACCATCAATTTGTGAGAATTTTCATTGTTCTATATCCTCTGCAAAGTTTGTCATTGTCAGTCTTCTAAATTTTAGCCATTCTATTTGTTCTAAAATGGAATTTCATTGTGATTTTCACCTTTTCTTGGTGAATATGATATTGAGCACTTTTTATGTTCTTATTGTCATTTACATATTTTCTTTTGTGAAGTTTCTCTTCAGGTGTTTGTACATTAAAAATTTGGGTTGTTTGTGTTTTTATTATTCATTTCAGAAATTCTTTATAAATTCTGGATATAATTCTTTATCATACATATGTATCCCAGATCTTTTCTTTCAGTATCTCACTTGCCTTTTTATTTTTTAGTATTTATTTTGATGATCACAAGTTTTAAATTTTGGTGAAGTTCAACTTATAAATCTTTTTCTCTTTTGAGTACTTTTCTGTGGTAAGCACTCTTTCTATAGCCCAAGATTCTGAAGATAATGTATCATTTCTTCTAGAGGTTTTATAGTTTTAGCTTTTTTGTCTAGGTCTGTGATCCATCTCAAATTAACTTTTGTGTGTGATGTTAAATGGAGGCTGAGGTTCATTTTCTCTCTGCATTTGTTGTTCCCACACTATTTATTCAAGACTTTACTTTTCCTGATTTAGTATCCCTAGTCCCTTTGAGAAAAAACAACTGACTGCAGGTTAGTTGCATCCCTATAGTTTTGCCTTTTCCAGAATATTATATAAATTTTATTTATTTACTTATTTATTGGCTGTGCTGGGTCTTTGTTGCCGCACAGGCTTTTGCTCTAGTTGCAGAGTGAGGGCTTGTGCCTAGTTGTGGGTGTGGGCTTCTCATTGCAGTGGCTTCTCTTGTTGCAGAGCACTGGCCCTGGGGCCCATGGGCTTCAGTGGTTTTGGCACGAGAGCTCAGTAGTTGTGGGTCCTGAGCTCTGGAGCACAAGCTCAGTGGTTGTGATGTATGGGGTAATTACTCTGTGGCATGTGGAAACTTCCCAGACCAGGGATTGAACCTGAGTCTCCTACTTTGGCAAGTGGATTCTTATCCACTTGAGCTATCAGGGAAGCCTCAGTATGTTATATAAGTGAAATCATACAGTATGTAGCATTTTCAGTCTTTCTTCACTCAACAAAATATGTTTGGGAATTGTTCACATTATTGGTTGTATTGGTAGCTCCCTCCTTTTTACTGCTGAGTCATATTCCATTGTATGAATGTAGCACTGTTTATCTAGGTACTTGCTGATGGGCCTTTGGGTTGTTTTATTTTTTTTACTATTATGATTAAACATGCTTTTAACATTCATGGGTAGGTTTTTGTGGATCATTCAGTTCAATTCAGTCTCTCAGTCGTGTTTGACTCTTTGCAACCCTGTGGACTTCAGCTTGCTAGGCTTCCCTGTCCATCACCAACTCCCGGAGCCTACTCAAACCCATGTCCATAGAGTCAGTGATGCCATCCAACCATCTCATCCTCTGTCATCCCCTTCTCCTCCTGCCTTCAATCTTTCTCAGCATCAAGGTCTTTTCAAATGAGTCGGTTCTTCACATCAGCTGGCCAGAGTATTGGAGTTTCAGCTTCAGCAAAAGTCCTTCCAATGAATATTCAGGATTGATTTCTTTTAGGATTGACTAGTTCGATTTCCTTGCAGTCCAAGGGACTCTCAAGAGTATTCGCCAACACCACAGTTCAAAACCATCAATTCTTCAGCACTCAGCTTACTTTATAGTCCAACTCTCACATCCATACAGGACTACTGGAAAAACCTTAGCTTTGATTAGACAGACCTTTGTGGGTAAAGTAATATCTCTGCTTTTTAATATGCTGTCTAGGTTGGTCATAGCTTTTCTTCCAAGGAGCAAGCATCTTTTAATTTCATGGCTTCGGTTACCATCTGCAGTGACTTTGGAGCCCCTCAAAATAAAGTCTGTCACTGTTCCCATTGTTTCCCCGTCTATTTGCCATGAAGTGATGGGACCAGGTGCCATGATCTTCTGAATGTTAAGTTTTAAGCCAACTTTTTCAGTTTTTTGAATGTTGAGTTTTAAGCCAACTTTTTCACTCTCCTCTTTCACTTTCATCAAGAGGCTCTTTAGTTCTTCTTCACTTTCTGCCATAAGGGTGGTGTCATCTGTGTATCTGAGGTTATTGATATTTTTCCTGGCAATCTTGATTCCAGCTTGTGCTTCATCTAGCCTGGCATTTCACACGGTGTACTCTGCATATAAGTTAAAATTTTTTTTGGAGGGTGAATACTTAGGAGTCTGATTTCTGTTATTATGGTAAGAATGTATTTAACTTTATAAGAAACTATCAAATTGTTTTCCCAAGTGGCTATCATTTTGCCTTCTCACTAGGCTTGTAAGAAAGTTCTAATTGTTTTGCATCTGTGCCAGCATGTGGTTTCATCATTTTTTTCTTTTTCTTTTTAGCTATTCTAATAGGTGTATAGTGCTATATCATTATGGTTTTAATTTAGACTTTCCCTAATGAATAATAATGTTGAATATTTTTCATATGCTTATTTGCCATCTGTATATCTTCTTTGGTGAGTTATCTATTCATATCTTTTGCCCACTTTGTAATTACGTTGCTTATTTTCTTCTTGCTGAATTTCAAACATTGTTTATATATTCTGGATACAAGTCATTTGTTAGATATGTGATTTGCAAGTATTCTCTCCAAGTCTCTTAAAAGAACTTTTGCAGAACAAGTGTTTTAAATTTATAAAGTTCAATTTGATACATTTTTCTTTTATGGCCTGGGCTTTTAGTATTGTATCTAAGGACTCTTTTCCCTAGTACAAGGTCACCAGGATTTCTTCCTGCTTTTTTTCTAGATTTTGTATAGTTTTAGGTTTTACATATAGGTCTGTGATCCATTTTGAGTTAATTTTTGTAAAGATATGAGGCTTGGGTTGGTGTTTTTTTTTTTTCCTGCATTTGGATGTCCATGTTCTAGCACTATTTCTTTAAAGACTATCCTTTTTCTACTGAATTGCTTTTGTGCCTTTGTCAGAAATCAGTTGGTTGCATTTGTCCAAGTCTATTTTTTAGACTTTCTCATCTATTCCATTTGTTTATATGTATATTCTTTTTTCAGTACCACATTGGTTTGATTTTTGTATTTTTTGGTTGGTCTTGAAATCAGGTAATGTGAACCTTCCAATTTTCTTCATTTCCTATCACTTTTAAAAAATGGGATAAATTTGACATGGAATGTGGTGTAAATTTAAGGTATACATCATAGTACTTTGATATATTAATGTATTGTGATAAGGTTGCCTTTGTAATATTTATTGCATTATATGCTTATAGTACCATATTATTGTCTATGTTCAGTGAACATACATGACATCTAATCAGATGGTAAAGAATCTGCCTGCAATGTGGAGATCTAGGTTTGATCCCTGAGTCGGGAAGATCTGGAGAAATAACTGGCTACTTGCCTGGAGAATTCCATGGACAGAGGAGCTTGGCAGGCTACAGTCCATGGAGTCACAAAGAGTTGGACATGACTGAGTGCCTGAGCACAGCACACAGCATGATCCTATTACCTGTTTCTTAATTGTTTCTGGTTTATTTTCTGTAGGTCTCTTCCTTCACTTGTGTTTGCTGCCTAGAGAAGTTCCTTTAGTATTTGTTGTAAAGCTGGTTTGGTGGTGCTGAATTCTCTTAATTTTTGCTTGTCTGGAAAGCTTTTGATTTCTCCATCAAATCTGAATGAGAGTCTTTGCTGGGTAGAGTATTCTTGGTTGTTGGTTCTTCCCTTTCATCACTTTAAATATATTATGCCTTTCCATTCTGGCTTGTAGAGTTTCTGTTGAGAAATCAGCTGATAGTCTGGTGGGAGTTCTCTTGTACGTTGTTGTTTTTTTTTGCACATTTGATTTCTTTAGATTCCACATATAAGTGATGTTGTACAGTGCTTGTCTTTCTCTGTCTTGTCTTGCTTAATAGTATGTTCAAGGTTCATTCATGTTGTCACCAATGGCAGGATATATTCCTTTCTCATGGGTGAAAAATATTACATTCTGTATGTAAATCTTTTTTACCCCTTCATTTGTTGGTGGTCTTTTGGGTTGTTTCCATGTTTTGGCTGTTGTGAATAGCGCTGTAGTAAACACGGGAGTGCAGGTATCTCACCGAATTACTGTTTTCATTTCCTTGGGTATATTCTGAGAAGCAGAATTCCTGGATGGTAGGTCTAGTTTTAATTTCCTGAGGCCCCTTCATATTGTTTTCCACAGTGGTTGGACTAACTTACGTTCTTTCCGGCAGTGTGTAAGGGTTTCTTTTTCACCACGCCTCACTGTCCCCTGTTGTCTCTTGTCTTCCTGATGATAGCCATCTTAACAGGTATGAGGTGATATCTCATTGTGGTTTTTGCTTGTCTCTCCCTGATGATTAGTGAAGTTGAGCATCTTCTCATGTGTGTCTGTTGACCATTTTGATGTCCTGTTTGGAAAAGTGTCTATTTGGTTCTTCTGCCCATTTAAAACTATTTTTTTGGTTATTAAGTTGTATTAATTCTTTATGTATTTTGAATACTAACCCCTCATCTGATACATGATTTGTAAAAATTTTCTTCCAGTCTGTTGGCAATCACCTCATTTTGTTGATGGTTTATTTTGCAGGGCAGGAGCTTTTGAATTTGATGTAGTCCCATTTGTTGATTTTTATTTGTATTGCTTGTGCTTTTGATGTCATATCCCAAAAAAATCATTCCCAAGACAAATATCTTTGGGCTTCATCTCTATGTTTTCTTTAGGAGTTTTATGGTTTTAGGTCTTATGTTTAAGTCTTGGATCCATTTTGAGTTAATTTTTGTGAGTGGTATGAGTAAAGGGTCTAGTTTCATTATTCTGTACATGTTTCTCCATTTTTTCCAGCACTATTTGCTGAATAGACTATCCTTTTCTCATTAGTTTTCTTGGTTCCCTTGTTGAATATTAGTTGACCATATAGGGTGGGATTTGATTCTGGACTGTCTATTCGGTTCCATTGGTCTAGAAGTCTGTTTTAGTGCCAATGCCATATTGTTTTTATCACTATGGCTTGCTGATGCTATGATCTTACATATAGGAAATCCCAAAGAGTCAATCAAAAACTATTGTAATTAACTAATTACATGTAATTGATGTAATTAATTGTAATTGATGATTTTAGTAAAGTGGCAGATAACAAAATCAACTTATAGAAATCTGTGACATTCTTTTACACTAATGAGGAAGCCTTGGAAAAATAAAACGATTCCATTCACAGTAGCATCAGAAACAATAAAATATTTAGGAATAAATTAACTGGAAAAGTAAAAGATCTGGACAATAAAATGACAAGACTTTGCAGAAAGAAATAGAAGATACAAATAAAGAGAGAGACATCCCTTGTTCATGGATCAGAAGAATTAATATTGTTAAGATGACCATACTACCCAAAATGATCTACAGGTTCAGTTCAATCCACATCAAAATACCTAAGGAATTCTTCATAGAAATAAGAGAAACAAGCCTAAAATGTGTGTGAAACCACAAAAGACCCCTAACAGTCAAAGCAATCCTGAGAGAAAAGAACAAAATTCTTGATTTCAAACTATCCTATCAGTGTTTTGAACTCACTTCCTTTTTAAATCTCCAGGAAGGCATAGCAATTCACTTTCTCAAGTAAAGGAATCAGCATCACAAATGCTGATGTTTTAGGAGCAGCTCTCACTGAAGACTTTTTTCCTGAAGAATGTGTAACATATGGCTTTGATTCCTGAATATGCAAATTGAAAGTATCATTTTCATTATTCCTGAATGTACATTAATATTATATATTGGCATTTGTCTGTATTATTTATGTACAATATTTGAATTTTCATAAAATATAATTGGATACACAGCAGCATTTAATTTGGGTTTATATTTAGTAAACTAATATTATATTGCATATTACAGTATCTATAAATTTCATTTTGGGATATTTTCCTATGATTAATTCTGTATCTCTGCTTTTTTCCCCAAGCTGCAATGCAGATAAAGATATTTTCATTTTATGTTATTTAAACTTCAAAAATTATGTTGATAAGGACATGAGAGGAAAAATCCACAGGTTTGCATAGCTTTATGGGTTGTAGAGAATGTTATATGTCAGGAGAACATAGCCATTAATAGATACCATCTGCTGGAAAATAAATGACTTATCCATAGAGTCTCTGTTTAGTGTTTGGTTATTGTAAAGAAGTGGTTAGTAAAAGACAGGTAGTTAAATAAAAAACAATTTTTGGATATGAATAGCTTTTATTAAAAAAATGCAGAATGATTTGCAAGACTTTCGGATGTTTAAGCTTTAAAGCAGGTAGTGGGAATGCTGTTAGGTAATGAAATTAGAGTAGGAAGCTTGTTTTTTAACATGTTTTTGTATATGTGCTAAGTTGCTTCCACCTGCAATGTGGGGACCTGGGTTCGATCCCTGGGTTGGGAAGATCCCCTGGAGAAGGGAATGGCTGCCCACTCCAGTATTCTTGCCTAGAGAATTCCTTGGACAGAGGAGCCTGGTGGGCTAGAGTCCATAGGGTCGCAAAGAGTCAGACAAGACTGAGCGACTTCCACTTTCTTAAGTTGTTTCAGTCGTGTCCGACTCTGCAACCCTATGGACTGTAGCCTGCTAGGCTCCTCTGTCCGTGGAATTCTCCAGGCCAGAATACTAGAGTTGGTTGCTGTGCCCTTCCCGACCCAGGGATTGAACCTGTGTCTCTTATGTCTCTTGCGTTGGCAGGAGGGTTCTTAGTGCCACTTGGGAAGCCCTCGCATGGTTTCAGTATTAGTTGAAATGTGCTAGCTACATGGCTGGGTAGTTTGTGAATTTAAATAACTTTGGAGCCATCATATAAATATATCTCCAACATCTTTGCCTCCCAAAGCATCAGGACTGAGTGCCATGGTACCTTGCCTTACTGACTTTTGTCAATTTTAGTATTTATATTCTTGTTTCTTTTCTATCTGAAAAGATGAAATTACTGGAACAAGAACTTCCTCTCTAAAACTAAAGATTTTTCACTGTCAGTTAAGTATGGTTAACCCTTGATATGATGTTTATTTTAAACACTTCTGGTTTATGTGACAGTTTAGTGAAGTCCCCTTCTCCAGAGGATCTTCCCAACCCAGGAATGGAACCCAGGTCTCCCACATTGCAGGTGGATTCTTTACCAGCTGAGCCACAAGGGAAGCCCAAGAGTACTGGAGTGGGTAGCCTATCCCTTCTCCAGCGGATCTTCCCAACCCAGGAATCGAACCAGGGTTTCCTGCATTGCAAGCAGATTCTTTACCAACTGAGCTATCAGGGAAACAGTAAAGTCAAGTGAGTTTAAATTGAAGAACAAAAATCAAAGAAATTCAGGTTCATCATAATATATTGCATTTTATTTCTCTTCCATCACATTATTAACAGTACATTTGGGTAGAAGTAAGTTACTCAGGGCTGGTGCACTGGGACCACCCAGAGGGAGGGTATGGGGAGGGAGGAGGGAAGAGGGTTCAGGATGGGGAACACAGGTATACCTGTGGCGGATTCATTTCGATATTTGGCAAAACTAATACAATATTGTAAAGTTAAAAAAAAAAGTGTTGTTAGATGTTAATTTTTTTTACTTTTAAATTGAATTTGAAAAATATTCAGAGATAAAAGTGCAGCTTGTTTATATTATTGATAATGATAGGGAGACATGATTCACAAGGAGTTAGACACAGTTCGGTACACATTATGTTATGATTGGGCACCTCTAATGAAATATAGGAAAGTTCTCTACTTTTCAAATAATTGTTTTAGAAGTTGTTTTTATTAATAATAATGCTATCAACTGAATTTTTATAATGCTTGATCCAGTTTTTAACTCTTTTTCATACCTTTGCTTGCCTCCTCTTACATGATCCTCATAATAAACATGTGAGATAAGTCACTTAAATATCATTTATATTTTACAAATGTGAAAAGTAAGATTCAGAGAACTGCTCATTTGTGTAGTGAGGAAGTTGTAGGGTCGGAATTAGAATGGAGACAACAGATATGACATGTTTCGCACCTTGTTTGGCATTTAGAAGCTACAAAGTAAATGTTATGTGCTGTTTGAATATATTATCATCATCCTTATCAGGGAGTCTTTTTTTGCATCATGTTAAACACTTTCTTTTAGGAACATGCTATTTTTGTATATGAAGTAATATCTGAAAACAGGTCTAGTGACAACTCAGTTTCATATTTCCTGAACTCACTTTTCTGAGTGAATCTTGTTTATTTAGTAGTTAAATATGATAATGTATGAAAAAGCTAACCAGTGCCACACTGTTAATCAAAGATGATAGTTCTTGGTCTCGTTTTTCTCAGACTTCTTTTTTCTGAGAGACTGAAATTTTAGCATACTATATTGCAAAATTACTACCGTAGGTAAGAATAGCAAAATAACTTTACATAATATAATTATTAATTAAATAAATGTTATATATAAGATTTATGGAACCCTCTGTTTTGTGCTGTGATCCTAACAAAGAGGTGTAATACTTATTTTCCTCAAAAAGTGTCAAATTTAGTTGGAGAGGCACTATAGAAACATATGAAAAATTAAATAATAGAAGGTTTATCACGAGGTTGTACATAATTACTTGCCAAAAGAGTGCTATCAACTCAGAAGAGAAGGTGGTTAAAGTTTGAAGCCTTCGTAGAGGAGACTAGAGCCACCTGGGCTTTGTTTTCAGGATCTGAAAGCCCATAAGGAAGGGAGACATGAGACAGATCTGATCATGCTAACTTTCTAGCAGTCTGAGGTAATATCTTTTAACAATCACTAAATCAAACATCTTGCCTGTATTGACAGTTTATTTTCAGTCAAATGATGAAGAGAACTCTTTTTCTTTTGAGGGCTTGACTACCTCTTTGGATACTTTTATAATTTGTATTGCCTTAGAAACTAGAGAATACGCACAGGCATGTACCATTTTTGACACCTATTATTTTTGATGTGCTAAACTTCCAAATGAAATTAAAAGACACTTGCTCCTTGGAAGAAAAGCTATGACCAACCTAGACAGCATATTAAAAAGCAGAGACATTACTTTGCCAACAAAGGTCTGTCTAGTCAAAGCTATGGTTTTTCCAGTAGTCATGTATGGATGTGAGAGTTGGATTATAAAGAAAGCTGAGCACCGAAGATTTGATGCTTTTGAACTGTGGTGTTGGCGAATACTCTTGAGAGTCTCTTGGACTGCAGGGAGATCCAACCAATCCATCCTAAAGGAAATCAATCCTGAATATTCATTGGAAGGACTGATGCTGAAGCTGAAACTCTAATACTTTGGCAACCTGATGCAAAGAACTGACTTATTTGAAAAGACCCTGATGCCGAGAAAGATTGAAGGCAGGAGGAGAAGGGGAGGACAAAGGATAAGATGGTTGGATGACATCACGACTCAATGGACATGAGCTTGAGTAAACTCTGGGAGTTGGTGATAGATAGGGAGGCCTGGTGTGTCACAGTCCATGGGGTTGCAAAGAGACAGGACTGAGTAACTGAACTGAACTGAACTGAAACTTCCAAAATGAAGATAGTGTTTTTAAGGTAAGTAAATAACTATTATGGGATTTCAGTATATATATGGAAGACCAGATAATGAAATTGCTGGGTTGCGTGGTAACTTTTTATTTAACTTTTTGAAGAACTGCCAAACTTTTTCAAAAGTCTGTGCACACCATCTCAACATTTCCACTGACAATGTATTGAAGACTCCAGTTTCTCCACAAAATGTGCTTTATTTTTTAACAGAGAAACATTTACATTGTAGGAAAAACAGGCAGATTTATGTTTATTATTTTAAAATACTACCATTGTATAAAAAATATAGGTAACATAAAAATAAAACCTTTTAAATGAAGCCTTTTGATGTCTGTTTGTCACTGACTGTCCAGTTTGCAATTTGTCTTTTTGCCAACATAAAGAATGAGAACTCAGCAAGTAAAAGTGATAAAAAAAGTTTTACTCCACAGGGAGGTGTCTGATTTCTGGCCCAAGGTCTCAAAGTTCATGGGTTGCTGAAAGCCAGTAGATGTCCCTTAAAGCTTCTGTATTTCAGGAAGTAAGTGCGTGATTCATTAAGGGAAGAAGCTGTCCTGTTCCCTTCATTTTCAGTGCACTTTGACTTTATCAGAGTCATGGAAAACTAATGAAATTAGATAGAATTTTTGGCATGTCAAAAAAATCTGTGTAGAAGATATAAAGTTTATAAAAATTTCAGGTTGTTAAACTTTTAAAAGGTATTTTGAGGGGGAATTTGTGAATATTATTTTTGAAATTAACACACCAAGGAGCAGATTATCTCAGTACTAGGAATGCTTTTGTTCAATTTGAAGGTGATGTTCCTTATGTTTGTTTGAAAAATATTAGCCTTTAATCTTCTTTGGTAAAGAACACCAGTTTTCTTTTTTAAGGCATATTTGCTCTTATAGTAATTTCCAGCCTTATCCTCAAACAAGCTTTGTTATTTAAGAATTCATGGTAAATAATGCAATACCCCTGAAGGTCTCCCTGGAATATCAGAATTAATTTAAAACAAAATTTTGACATGTTGATAAGGTCCAAATTATATTTAGAAATTATATTTTTTTTGATTATTTTTTTTTTGCTTTATATTTGTAAAGTTTTTATTCACTGGCTATTTACTCAGTGCTTATTATGGGTAAAGTGCTGTTCTAAGCACCAGGGAACATTTTATAAAGGATTATTTAATATGTTTAATACTTATTAAATACTTGAAGGGTATAAAGCATTATGACAGGCACCAGCATAAATAATCCCTGGCCTTTAGGAACTAAAACTCTATTGTATTTGAGGGAGAGCAGATAAACACACATGAAACAAGTAAGTAGCAGTGTAGGAATTAAGTGCCTAGTAGTTTAATTATGTTCAGAGAAGGTCAAGGTCAACATGAATAGGACTGATAGTAATAGGTGTCATGGAATAGATAGACCCTGAAATGGGTTCAGGATATAGTTAGAACTTGAGTAGCATTAGGGACGGAGAAGGCAATGGCACCCCACTCCAGTACTCTTGCCTGGAAAATCCCATGGATGGAGGAGCCTGGTAGGCTGTAGTCCATGAGGTCGCACAGAGTCGGACATGACTGAAGTTACTTCGCAGCAGCAGCAGCATTAGGGAAGTCAGCATCTGGTGGTGCTACAGACCATGGATGAATTATGAAAAGGTATAGTAAGGTTCATGTCTGGATAGCAGAAGAGCAGCCCATATCCTTTTTCATTCCAGTTGAGGATCCTGGGAAATGGTGATGTCTTTGCAGAAGGCATGTGGAAGTGTTGTGACTTGAAGGGGAGACCTTGGTTCAGTAAAGATAGAGTTCCAGCAGTAGGATTGGATTGACCCAGTTTGACATGAAACTAGCTTTGAAGTTTGGGGGTGAATAGTTAGTGCTGATGATCATTAGAATTAAGGTGGTAGCAGTGGAGATGAATGAGGATGTATTTTGTAGATAAGCCCTATTGTGCTTGCAGATGGTTTTGATTTGGGAATGGAGAGGATACGGTGAAAGGAGGAGGAATTAAGACTGATTACAAAGTTTTTGACTTGAAAAATTGGGCAGATGTTGGTTCAATTTACTGATATAAAGAAGATTATTATAAACATCTTTTAGGGCTTCCCAGGGCTTTCTGGAGTGTGAAGTCAAGTGGGCCTTAGGAAGTATTACTATAAACAAAGCTAGTGGAGGTGATGGAATTTCAGCTGAGCTATTTCAGATCCTAAAAGATGATGCTGTTAAAATGGTGTACTCAGTATGCCAGCAAATTCGGTAAACTCAGCAGTGGCCACACAACTGCAAAAGGTCAGTTTTAATTCCAGTCCCAAAGAAGGGCAATGCCAAAGAATGCTCAAACTACTGCACAACTGCATTCATTTCACATGCTAGCAAGGTCACGCTCAAAATCCTTCAAGCTATTTTTCAGCAGTACGTGAGCCGAGAACTTCTACATGTACAAACTGTATTTAGAAAAGGCAGAGGAACCAGAGATCAAATTGCCAACATCTGCTGGATCATGGAAAAAGCAAGGGAATTCCAGAAAAACATATACTTCTGCTTCACTGACTACGCTGCAGCCTTTGACTGTGTGGATCACAACAAACCGGAAAATTCTTAAAGAGATGGGAATACCAGACCACCTTCCCTGTCTCCCGAGAAATCTCTATGCAGGTCAAGAAGCAACAGTTAGAACCAGACATGGAACAGCAGACTGGTTCAAAATTGGTAAAGGAGTACATCAAGGTTGTATATTGTCTCTCTGCTTATTTAACTTTATTCAGAGTACATCATGCAAAATCCCAGGCTGGATGAATCACAAGCTAGAACCAAGATTGCTGGGACAAGTATCAATAACCTCAGATATGCAGATGACACCACACTAATGACAGAAAGTGAAGAGGAGCTAAAGAGCCTCTTGATGAAGGTGAAAGAAGAGAGTGAAAAAGCCAGCTTAAAACTCAACATCCAAAAAACTAAGAAAATGGCATCTGTTTCCATCACTTCATGACAAATAGATGGGAAAAAATATGGAAGCAGTGACAGACTTTCTTTTCTTGGGCTCCAAAATCACTGTGGACAGTGACTGCAACCTTAAAATTAAGACGCTTGCTTCATGAGAGAAAAGCTATGACAAACCTAGACAGTGTATTAAAAAGCAGAGACATCACTTTGTGACAAAGGTGCATATAGTCAAAGCTATGGTTTTTTTAGTAGTCGTGTGTAGATATGAGCATGCATGCATGCTAAGTTGCTTCAGTAGTGTCCAACTCTTTGTGCTTCTATGGACGGTAGACCACCAGGCTCCTCTGTCCATAGGATTTTCCAGGCAAGAATAGTGGAGTGGACTGCCATGTCCTACTCCAGGGTATTTTTCCAACCCAGGGATTGAACCTGATTTTCTTACATTTCCTGCATTGGCAGATGGGTTCTTTACCACTATTGCCACCTGGGAGTTGGACCATAAAGAAGGCTGAGCTCCAAAGAGTTGATGCTTTCAAACTGTGGTGCTTGAGAAGACTCTGGAGAGTCCCTTGGACTGCAAGGAGATCCAACCAGTCCATCCTAAAGGAAATCAGTCCTTAATATTCATTGGAAGGACTGATGCTGAAGCTGAAACTCCAATACTTTGGCCAGCTGATGTGAAGAGCTGACTCATTGGAAAAGACCCTGATGCTGGGAAAGACTGAGGGCAGGGAGAAGGGGGCAACGGAGGATGAGATGGTTGGATGGCATCATCGACTCAGTGGACATAAGTTTGAGCAAACTCTGGGATATAGTGAGGGACAGGGATGTCTGGCTTGCTGCAGTCTGTGGGCTGGCAAAGAGTCGGATATGACTGAGTGACCAAACAAAATAACAGAGGGCTTCCCAGATGGTGCAGTTGTATAGAATTTGCCTGCAGTGCAGTAGACGTAGGAGGCTGTGTTTGATCCCTGGGTCGGGAAGGTCCCTTGGAGGAGAAAATGGCAACCCATTCCAGAATTCAGAGGAGCCTGGCAGGCTGTAGTCTGTAGGGCTTCAAAGAGTCGGACAGGACTGAATGACTGAGTATTCGCGCACACGCATGGGGCTTCCCAGGTAGCTAAGTGGTGAAGCATCTGCCTGGCAATGCAGGAGATGCCAGTTTGACTCCTGGGTCAGGAAGATCCCCTGGAGGAGGAAATGGCAACCCACTCCAGTATTCTTCTCTGGGAAATCTCATGGACAGAGAAGCCTGGTGGGCTACAATCCATGGTGTCAGAGTTGGACATCACATCACAATTGAACATTATAAACAGATTTAATAGGAAAAACAGTGGTACTTGAGATGTTTATGAGGTATCTAAGGGAAGGTGCCTATTGCAGGGGTCCCCAAATCCCGGGCCATGGACTAACTGCGCAGCAGGAGGTGAGGAGCAGGTTGGTAAGTGAGCAAAGCTTCATCTGCTGCTTCTCATCACTCCCCATTGCTTGTATCGCCGACAGAACCATCTCTGCCCTTGCTCCTGCCCCTGCTGTCCATGGAAAAATTGTCTTCCACAAAACCAGTGCCTGATGCCAAAACGGTTGGGGACCACTGGCCTAATGGGCAGTCAGATCTGTAATTGTGGATTTCAGTAGAGCTACCAGGAATGAGGGAATATAATTGTTAAAAAATAATCAAAACTTTTAGTATTTGTTCATGCATTGGAGAAGGAAATGGCAACCCACTCCAGTGTTCTTGCCTGGAGAATCCCAGGGACGGCAGAACCTGGTGGGCTGCCATCTACGGGGTCGCACAGAGTTGGACACGACTGAAGCGACTCAGCAGCAGCAGCGGCATTAATATTAGTGTGGTTTTCTTAATCTAACATTTGTCAGTAAGAGCTTTAAAAATTTAAGTAGTTCATTATTTTAAAATCCTTAATTCAAATATCTCACTTTGCTAATTCTAGTTATTTAGTTCAATATTGTCCCAGTTGACTGTTTTGATAATCATTAATATTTGTTATCTTGATTATAATTACTCAAACCAAGAATGACTTAGGACAACATATGACAATTAAACAGTCTTTAGAGATTGCTTTTTTACTTACATGTAGACTTTACACATATTCTTTTAAAAAATTGAGGTAGCTTATTTATAACATTATTTAAGTTTCACGTGTACATTTTTTTTTTCACGTGTACATTTTAATGTAACTTCTGAATACACTATAGCATGCCCACCTCCACGAGTCTGGTTTCCATGCAGCACCATACAGTTGACCCCTTTTTAACCATTTTGTCCTCCCCAGACCCTTTTTCTCTGGTAATCACTACTCTGTATTCTGTATCTGTGTTTGCTTTGGCTTGGTTTATTTCATTTTTTTTTGTTCTTGTTTGTATTTTGTATTCCACATGAGTGAAATCGTATGGTATTTGTCTTTCTCTGTCAGACTTACTTCATTTAGCATAATACCTTCAAGGTCCATCCCTGTTGTTGAAAATGGCTAGTTTTCATCTTTTTTTATGGTTTAATAGTATTGCATTGTATGTATAGACCACATCTTCTTTATCTGTTCATCTGTTAATGGGCACTTAGGTTGTTTGCATATATTGACTCTTGTATATAGTGCTGCGATAAACATAGGGATGAACATATGTATGGTTCGGCCACTCAAGATGGCTGTTCTCTTGCTCTCGGTACATCCCCCTGTTTGACCAGTCTCTGCTTCACTCACATGAATATCCAGTTCTCTTAATTATCAGGCTTAATTAGCTCCTGGAAACTGATGAGCCCACCTGATGTCAATTCCCTCTATAAATGGTAGCCGCCTCCTCCCCTGAGTAGCAAAGACTGTTCCCACGTCCTGCCCAGCATCTGCCACACATGGTGGGGTGTCACTCCAGGACCCTTTGTGTACGATCCCTCTATCCAATAAATCAAGGGTCCCTAACTTCCAAGCTGCAGACTGGTACCTGCTGGTCAGATCAGCAGCAGCATTTAGATTAGAAATAAAGTGCAGAATAATTGTAATGTGCTTGAATCATCCAAAAACCATCTTCCCCAACTCTCAGTCCATGCAAAAATTGTCTGTCTTCCATGAAACTGGTCTGTGGTGCCAAAAAGGTTGGGAACTGCTGTAGCAAACCACTGATGTCTCTTTCACTGTCTCCAGGCTCCTCAGTGTTGAGGCTGGGCAACTTTAAGACTTGCTGGGTGCAATGCAACAAGATATCTTTTCAAGTTAGTTTTTCCATATTTCGATTTATATGGAAAAGTGGAATAGCTGGATCATATGGTAGTTATATACTTATTTTTTGAATAATTTCTATACTGTTTTCCATAGTGACTGCACCAGTTTACATTCTTACCAATAGCGTGTGAATTCCCTTTTCCTCCACATCTTCACCAATGCTTATTTGTTGTCTTTTTGATAATAGCCATTCTAATGGGCATGAGATTGAGACCAAGGGTAGTCATCAGTTAGCTCCATTAAACTGTAAATTGCTTAATAAATAATTAACAGTAACCTGCCTTCATTGATCAAACTTCCTTTAAATTGTCCTCTAAGCATTATGTAGCCTAAAAGATGTTTGCCTGAGTTGGTTTTTTAGGAACTTGGAGTCAGCTGTGTCCAGTTAGAGTCTGAGCTGGTTAGGACTGGCGGGATCACCATCCCTCCAAATGGGCATGCTTGAATGTACACTCAGTGAACTCTTGACGTCAGAAGACCAAAAACCCCACCCTCAGAACGTGAGTCCCACGGAGAAGCACGTAGCTTAGTTGCGCCTGTGCAGACTGATGATACCTCACCTTTTTCTTATCTCCAGTTACCTCTCTTCATGCTCCCCACACCTCAGCTTTACCCAGGACCGTCTCCAGCCCGTGGCCTTTGGGGAGGTGGATGTTAGATTTGTTCTCCCATCTCTTCGCTTGGCTGCCTCGTGAATAAACCCTTTCTCTGCTGCAAATCTCTGTCTCGCCATTTGGCTCGCTGCACCTCGGGCAGTCGGACCTGGTTAGGTAACGAGATGATATTTCATTGCGGCTTTAATGTGCGTTTCTCTGATAATTAGCAATGTTGAACATCTTTTCATGTGCCTGTTGGCCCTTTTCATGTGTACTCGGGAAAAAACGTGTATTCAGATGTCTGCCCATTTTTTTAAATTGAGTTGTTTGTTGTTGTTGAGTTGTATGAGTTCTTTTATGTTTTAGATATCGGCTGCTTCTACCAGGTACCCTAAAATGAAAATGGGCTGTGTAAGTCTAGCCTCTTAATTCTGTTTTCCAAAAATTCCATTGTGTTCCTGTTTTCTCTATATAGAGAGGAGTATTTTTGTCATATATTCTAGATTTTTATCAGTTTCTAGGTGTGTTTTAATTTCTCATCCTTATCCCAGGACTGTCTGTTTCCGGCTGCCTCTCTACCCTTTTATGCATTTCTGGCAATCTAGCGTAGTTCCACCATCATGTTATACCACAATCATTGATTTATTTGTCTGTTTTCCTAGCACATGGAATTTAGTGACTAATCGATAAATGTTTATTGAATGATAAATGAATCAGTAAAAAAGTTGACATCTGTTATCTTCTAAAAATTTGCTTCAGTAATTCCTTAATGATTAGACATAAGATTTCATGGGAGTTAGTTTATTTTCTAGTCTATTTCTAGATTAAAATCAAGTGCCTGCAGTTAAAATTTCTTTGTGTTCCATATTAAGTTTTGAATTATATGTACCTTGATGAGGAAAAAAGGACCAGAGCGCTGCTCAGGCCCACCCCACAATTAGCATTTTTTCCCCAGCACTGATGCTGTGCTTTGTGCAGCCTTCTGTCTTGGGAAAGAAGAAACTGAAATGAGAGTGTATTCTGAGAATCAGTCCCTTCTCATCTAGTAAGTAAGTAAGTGGCAGATAGTCAGATGGTGTGTGTTGTATTATTTATTTAATCCTTTGCTATTCTGACAAAAAATTGTCTTTTTACATATAGAAAAGCCTCTAATGCTGGTGTGATTTCTGTTTAAAAATAGGAAATAATTGTTACTGAGGAATAGAAGAGAAGAAATTTTCTTTTTTTGAATATGTGTATGTATGTGAAAATGTACAAGAAATTTACAAAATATTTTAAAATTTCTGTGTTCTACTTTATGTAAAGCTTCCACATAAGAGGATTTAAAACCTGTGCACATTGGATCTAAGCTGTTTGGCCCACTGTTGCTCTGTCATATGTGTTTTTTTGATATTTTAGAACATAGATCTTGGGAAGAAAAAGAAATAGTTGTCAGCAAAAGCCTTTCTTTTTTTAATGACGGGTTAAAATGCCCATTTGTTTCTTGATCAAATATATTATTTGACTTCTCTTCTTTTAGAAATTTCAAGAAATTGCTGAAAAAAATATGGAAAAATTGAACCGTATTGAGAAGTCACACGAACAATTGGTGTTTGAAAATTCCCACTTCAAAAACTTGTTATCCCAGACCAAAAGGGAAAAGACCTCCTTGCTGGCAGCCTGTGCATTGATGGCTGGCGCCTTCTATCCTCTCTACAGCCGATCATCTGCCTTATCTACACAGAGAGATTTTCTCCAGGAGCAGGTCAACACCTTTGAGTTGTTAAAATTGGAAGTTAGAACTCTAGCCCAGGCTTTGTCAACAGTAGAAGAAAAGAAGCAAGAGGAAGCCAAGATGAAGAAAAAAACATTCAAAGGATTGATACGTGTATTCCGGAAAGGTGTTATTGCAATTTTGGCAGCAAACAGACTCAAGATTTTGGGCCAGTCGTGTGTCTCTCTTTTTACCTGGATGGAGAGTTTCAGAGAAGGCATAGGCGTGTTAGTGTGTACAGGAGAGCTCAAAGACAAGCATAAATTTCCAAGTAAGATCATTTGGGCTTTTAAAAATCTAACTTGAATGTAAGTGACATCCGAAGTGAATATGTTGGCTCATTATGCAAAGACTTTAAAAAATCGTTTACAATGTCAAATCATGTAACATATCTACATATATAGGTATCCATAGATATATATGTGTGTATGAATAACTGTGTATGTATATATAAGTTAGGTTTTGATTTTTGTAAACATTAAAATATAAACAAGGTTGCTGCTAAGTCGCTTCAGTCGTGTCTGACTCTGTGCGACCCCATAGATGGAAGCCCACCAGGCTCTCCTGTCCCTGGGATTCTCCAGGCAAGAACACTGGAGTGGGTTGCCATTTCCTTCTCCAATGCATGAAAGTAAAAAGTGAAAGTGAAGTCACTCAGTCGTGTCCTACTCTTAGTGACCCCATGGACTGCAGCCTACCAGGCTCCTCCGTCCATGGGATTTTCCAGGCAAGAGTACTGGGGTGGGGTGCCATTGCCTTCTCTGAAACAAGGTAGCAAGTATATATGATTTCAACTTTGTATAGCTTTATTATATTTCAATGCTCTTTTCACAGTAAATTGAAGAGTTTGTACAGCGATTTTTCAGTAAAGTCAATCTAGAAACTCTGCCCTATTTAAAATTAATTAGTAGCATAAATTACTTTCACTTCATTTGAGTTAGTATAAAATGATCAGAGTTTAAAGTCTATTGATGAATAAAAATGGAGCAAATGTGAGTTTACAGCAAACATCTTTTTGAATGCTTGACTATTCCTTTTTTTCTTTTTTTTAATCGTGGTATGGTTGCTTTACAATGTTGTGTTAGTTTCTTCTGTGAATCAGCTGTATGTATACATAAATCCTCTGCCTCTTGGACTTCCCTCCTACCCACTGATCTCACCGGTCTAGGTAACCACAGAGCACTGAGCTGGGCTCCCCGCACTGTACAACAGGTTCCCACCAGCTAACTCTTTTGCACATCAGTCAGTTCAGTTCAGTCACTCAGTCGTGTCCCACTCTTTGCGACCCCATGGACTGCAACATGCCAGGCCTCCCTGTCCATCACCAACTCCTGGAGTATACTCAAACTCATGTCCATCGAGTCGGTGATGCCATCCAGTCATCTCATCCTCTGGGTCCACTTCTCCTCCTGCCTTCAATCTTTCCCAGCATCAGGGTCTTTGCAAATGAGTCAGCTCTTTGCATCAGGTGGCCAAAGGATTGGAGTTTCAGCTTCAGCATCAGTCCTTCCAATGAATATTCAGGACTGATTTCCTTTAGGATGGACTGCTTGGATCTCCTTGCTGTCCATAGGACTCTCAAGAGACTTCTCCAACACCACAGTTCAAAAGAATCAGTTCTTTGGCGCTCAGCTTTCTTCACAGTCCAACTCTCAAATCCATACATGACTACTGGAAAAACCATAGCTTTGACTAGACAGACCTTTGTTGGCAAAGTAATGTCTCTGCTTTTTAATATGCTGTCTAGGTTAGTCATAATTTTTCTTCCAAGGAGCAAGCGTCTTGGAACATATTTTGCACATAGTATTTTACACATAGTAGTGTTTATGTGTCAGTCCCGGAATGTGTGACTACTCTGAGGCAACAATTATTTCAATTTTTAACTTTTCAAAAGTAAGCTATTAAATAATGTAAGTAGAACTAAAGAAAGTTTTCTTCTCTTTTTTTATGATGTCAGTTACCATTACCATTATATATATAGAGTCAATAAATCTAACATTTATTATAGACTTCTCCACGGAGAAGGCAATGGCCCCCCACTCCAGTACTCTTGCCTGGAAAATCCCATGGACGGAGGAGCCTGGTGGGCTGCGGTCCATGGGGTCGCTAAGAGTTGGACACGACTGAGCGACTTCACTTTCACTTTTCACTTTCATGCATTGGAGAAGGAAATGGCAACCCACTCCAGTGTTCTTGCCTGGAGAATCCCAGGGACGGGGGAGCCTGGTGGGCTGCCGTCTATGGGGTCGCACACACATCGGACATGACTGACGCGACTTAGCAGCAGCAGCAGCATACTAGGTAAAGTTCTGTGTACAATTTTTGTTCTATTTCTTAAATAGCTAAATGCTCCCATAATTTTTAAATGACTTTTAATACTTTTTTGTAGCATTGCATAACAGATTTTTTCTATTTTTGTAGAACATCAAAAGGAGCAGTTACGTTGTTTGCAAGCTCTCAGTTGGCTCACCAGTACTGACCTTCTTGTTGCAATAATCAGTTCCATGGCTGAAGTACAGGAAGCTATTAGTAAAATAGGTATGATTCCCTTTTTTATGTCCTTGGAAAATACAAAAGTAAATGTCCAGGAATGCCTTTTGGTACAAATTCTGATAAACCTTCAAAGAAGAAAATGTATTTGTTTTTATCTTTCTTTTATTCAGATACAGAGAGATGATTAAATCTATATTTAATGAAGTAGTGAATTAATGCAATTTTTGATGTATTATTTTGTCTTTATGGAGAAATGGTGAATACATCCACCTTTTTTTCCCCCTTAGGATCTTCTTTTCCTATGGAAAGCTCATTGTTAGCTTTTTTATTAAGAATTGCTGGTAACGTTCTTTCAAATGTTTTAGTATTCCTTCTGTTTCTGGCTGTGAATCAGACAGTTGAATAATAAGTGAATCAGTAGAAAATTTTCCTCTCTCATATGGCAGTGTGGATTTTTGTTTGTTTGTTTAATTGTGTGTGTGTGTGCTCAATTGTGTCCAACTCTTGGTGACCCTATGGACTGTAGTCCACCAGGCTCTGCTGCTAATGGGGTTTTTCAGGCAAGAATACTGGAGTGGGTTGCCATTTCCTCTTCCAGAAGATCTTCCTGACCCAGGGATTGAACCTGTGTCTCTTGTGTCTCCTGCATTGGCAAGCGGATTCTTTACCACTGCACCACCTAGAGTTAATTTGAATAGTCTGCTCTTTTCCACTAGATGAAACCACCAAGAACCAGCAATTTCCAAAGGTCTAAAATTCAAGTTTATTTTCTTGTGGCAGATTGTGTGACTTGTTTGTGTGAAAGTTTTAATGAAAACTGATTTCTCTGCACTAAGAGAGTAACATACAGTTACCTACTGCTTAAGTTATGTCATTGGACTAATTATGGTCATTTCAGCCACATTAATAGTTAAAAAAAAAAAAGTATAGCAGACTTCTTAATACTTGACTGTGTAATAAAATATTCTAAGTATTAATGAAATAATTTGGGATTTATTTTAATTCTTTAAACAGTTCTTCTGTGTAAATATGGATCATTTATTGTGATTTCAAGCTTCTAAACCTAGGCTCCTATAGTACAAAACTTATGATTCAAAGATTATTTTTAGATTTTGCCATAAATGTTGGTAAGAAATATGCATATTTTAATATATTGGCAAAACCTCAACATACTGGATTTGGAGTCTGAAATAAAAGTGTACATAAATATATTTTAAGACTATTGGTAGCAATATGTATAGGTAAGAACTATCAAGTGGAAGGTAGACCAGGAATGGTGATTGTAAGTGCTTGCCTGCTTTCAGGAACTAGTTGCCTTTGATGTTAGAACCTGGTATACCTCTAGCTGGAGGAAATAGCAAGTTCAAGAAAACTTATTTTAGGGAAGGTTTAAATGTTGTTGCATAAAGAACACTACTTGGGTACATAAATAAGTACCCATTATATCTGGCTTCTGTTACATACTGTCTGTGAGATTTATTTGCTTATTGTTTGCAGTTTAAAAATTTTTGCTGTGTTATGTTTCATTGTATAAATATACTACATGTATGAATTTATTTATTTGTTCTCCGGGTAATGGACATTTAGGCTTATTATAGATTTTGGCTGCAATAATAAACTGTTATGACTTTTCAAAAAAAAAAAAAAAGAAATAGCAAGTTCAAGAAAACTTATTTTAGGGAAGGTTTAAATGTTGTTGGATAAAGAACACTACTTGGGGCCTTCCCTGGTGGCTCAGTGTTGGAGAATCTGCCTGCCAGTGCGGAAGACATGGATTCGATCCCTGATATAGAAGGATCCCACATGTCATACCTGTGTGCCACAACTGAGCCTGTGCTCTAGAGCCTGGGAGCTGCAACTGCTGAGCCCTCACGCTGCAGGTACTGGGGCCCGCCTGCCCTCAAGCCTGTGCTTCGCAGCGAGACGCCACTGCAGTGAGAAGCCTGCGCACTACAGCTAGAGAGTGGCCCTCACTCTCTGAAACTAGAGGGGTCCCACACAGCACCGAAGACCCAGCACAGCCAAAAGTTAGATAGATATATAAATGAACACTTTTTAAAAGAACACTGCTTAGAGAAGAGAAAAATGAGGGTTGCTTAGAGAGGGAAAATAATAGATGTATCAAAGTACTGAAGAATATTAGAAAGGATATGGCCCAGGCAGATAATTGTTACTGAACTAGTACAAAAATTATCAGTGTGAACCTTGATATTATATTCAGTCTTGCTAGTTATTAGTTGTAAGAAGTTGGGCAAGTTACTTAACTTTACCAGGCCTCACAGTCTTTACCTATAAATGAAGATATTACTGTCTTCCCAGTTGTTATGAGGAATTAATATGATAACAGTTGTTGAACATTTTGTATGGTACCTGGTGTATAGTGGGTGCTAAAAAATTGTTGTTCCCTTACCCCCTATCTCAGCATGAAAGCAGCGTCTCGTGTTAATGAACATGAACACATGCATGTCTCCTGTATACATTTTTTAAACTACTAATTATTAATTTTCTGTTCTAAAATTGCTTAAGTGCTATTATACAGTGGAGGCAACATGGTGTAGGGTTAAGTATGTATTCTTCCTGATTTTGAGTACGGACTCATGCTCACCATGTGACATGGACAAGTTGTTTAAACTCTCTGTTCCCCAGTTTCTTTACTTGTAAAGTGGGAATAGGATTACTTTTCTCAGAATTGTTTAGAGGACTAAATGAGTTAATTTGTAAAGCACTTACTTGTCTTTGTTTTCTATTTTACTAACTTTTCTTAGTTCAAATATTGGTCTTTATTTAGATTTATTGCATTAATTAAATAATAATGAAATTTCATAAAAATGTAAATTTCAATTGAAAATACATTAGTTTATCTTAAAATTTCAAGGCCATTTACACATCCCTTACAGTTCCAATTGTTAAAACATGGTTTTGTTGTAAATTAGTATACATATAAGGAGTAAGAAAAAATTTCTCTCTCTCTATCCACTCACTCTTCCTTCCTCCGTTCCATCTCTTGGAGTTTCCACCCACTCATCCACCCACTAACAGACTGATAAGTGATATAAATGATATCATAGGCTGCATGCTTTTTAATGTCTTCATTTAAAAATTATTTTGAAATAGCCTCAGACTTACAGAATAGTTGCAGGTACACAATAGAGAATTATATTTTCTGAATGGTTTGCAAGCAAGTTGCTCACATGCTATTCCATTATTTGTTTCTGGTAATAGTCTTATAGAGAGTGATTGTGATGTCTGGGTAGTATATATCAATTGGACGTTCCATCATCTGTTTAACCAATTTACAGTAGGATGTTTTCATCCTAGGCCAGGTATCAAGAATATCACTTCAGCTTTGATTTGTAATCGATTCTCTGTCCCTTGAATCATCTAATACTGTGAGTTGTATCTCGATTCTTTCAGCCATGGGACACTGAAATGGCAGAATCTTGGGAAAGTCTACTTAGGACATGTGAAAGTTCGGAAATGAAAGAGAATATTTCTTATAACTCTTTTTCTTTGTTCCCTCTTTATTTTTCTTTTTGAAGAACATGCTAAAAATTTAAATCATATTACTTGTCAGGTCTATGTATTGATGGCATCACTGTCACTTTTTTATTTACAGTGTTGTGTTAGTTATGGCATCTGGTCCCATCACTTCATGGGAAATAGATGGGGAAACAGTGTCAGACTTTATTTTTTGGGGCTCCAAAATCACGGCAGATGGTGACTGAAGCCCTGAAATTAAAAGACGCTTACTCCTTGGAAGGAAAGTTATCACCAACCTAGATAGCATATCGAAAAGCAGAGATATTCCTTTGCCAACGAAGGTCCGTCTAGTGAAGGCTATTGTTTTTCCAGTGGTCATGTATGGACATGAGAGTTGGACTGTGAAGAAAGCTGAGCACCAAAGAATTGATGCTTTTGAACTGTAGTGTTGGAGAAGACTCTTGAGAGTCCCTTGGACTGCAAGGAGATCCATCCAGTCCATCCTAAAGGAGATCAGTCCTGGGTGTTCATTGGAAGGACTGATGTTGAAGCTGGAACTCCAATACTTTGGCCACCTCATGTGAAGATTTGGCTCATTGGAAAAGACCCTGATGCTGGGAGGGATTGGGGGCAGGAGGAGAAGGGGACGACAGAGGATGAGATGGCTGGATGGCATCACCGACTCAATGGACATGAGTTTGAGTAGACTCCGGGAGTTGGTGATGGACAGGGAAGCCTGGCGTGCTGCAATTCATGGGGTCGCAAAGGGTCGGGCATGACTGAGCAACTGCACTGAACTGATTGTGTTAGTTTCTGGTACATAGCAAAGTGATTCTCATATATATACACACACACATATATATACTCTTTTTCATATTCTTTAGTGTTTATTATACAATATTGAGTACAGTTCTCTGTGCTATAAAGTAGATCTTTGTTGTTTCTCTCTTTTATATATATAGTAGTTTATATCTGGGTTTCCCTGGTAGCTCAGTTGGTACAAAAAACCACCTGTAATGCTGGAGACCTGGGTTCGATCCCTGGATTGGGAAGATCCCCTGGAGAAGGGAACAGCTACCCACTCCAGTATTCTAGCCTGGAGAATCCATGGACAGATAGTCCATGGGGTTGCAAAGAATGGGACATGACAGATGTCTGCTTATTCAAAACTCCTGGTTTATCCCTCCCCCTTCCCCTTTACTAACCATAAGTTTGTTTTCTATGTCACTGAGTCTGTTTCCATTTTGCAAATAATTTCATTTGTTTCATATTTTAGATTCCACATATAAGCGATATCATATATTTGACTTTCTGACTTAATTAGTATGGCAGTCTCTAGCTCCATTCATGTTGTGGCAAATGGCATCATTTCATTCATTTTCACTTTTTTTCTTTTTAGCTCTAGGGAAGCTAGTACCTGTATGGCAATACCAAGTAGTAACTTCTAATATATTAAATAGTAGCTATTGCTTCTCCTGTTATCTTTGTTCAAAGCTTAAATATATCAGTACGGTACTGTTTTAGAAAGTTAGGTGCTTATCTTTTTTAGAGTGAGTTCTGAATTAAACTATTAACTATTTATAGGAGAGAAAATTAAACATGTTGGATATATAATAGAATATTGATTAGGAACATGAATTCTAAATTTGAATCTGGGTTCCACTGCTTACTACATGTGTGTCATTGGGGAAATCACTTCATCCTTTTTCATTCTCACTATCTGTATCTGTAAAATTTGGCCAAGGAAAGTTCCTAGCTCATAGTTATTCAGAGTAAATGCATCTTTCTAAGTCCCTTGTATATGTCATTTTCCAATAAATGTCATTTTATCTCTTTTTTTGTATCCTCATGTCTCAGTGGAACCTGTATATTACTGTATACCTTTTCGTGAAGCTGCAAGTTCAACAATGGTGACTTGAATTCACTACTCAGAAAGTGAAGTGGTTGCTAAAGGTAGTTGGCCTTGCTGCCTTCTTAAACTTTGACAATGTATTTATAGGCAGTGGGCAAAGACCCCGGTTTCCATGTTGTCTCTGTAAATACTGGACAGGTGGCAACCTTCTTGCCTTCATTAAAGTGTTTGCCCACTTGAGATAAATTGCCTCTTCCAGGTATCCAAATGGTGTGCCTGCAAGAGATCATTTACCTCAAACAGGGGAGAATGTTACTTCCACTGAAGGGCTAGGATATCAATCATGATAGGAATGGACTGAAGAACCCTATAGATAGCTCAACTTTTTTATGTAACTTGTTCAGACTGAATTTCTCAACATATAAACAAATGTGCTGATTTGCTCTGAAATATCTCTGAATAAATAAAGGTGTAACTGATTATGAATAGAATGTTCATGCATTTTGTTATACACTTCAATTATAAGTGAATCTTAATTATCTAGAAGATAGATGACTCAGATATACATGCCCCTGCTACCACTACTCACAACTTTCTTTTGTTGTATACTCTACGTTAACTTTGTAGAGGTCATAGCAGCTCTTCCACTCGAAACTCAGAAATCTAGGCTGTCTTTGGCACAACATTGAGGTTTCATATTAGGAAGTTCAAAGCGGCAAGTAAAGATACTTGTATTAGCAAGTAGTTATTGGTTTATATTTTAGAACTTAAAGACTTTATTGAATCCTAACAAAGAGTACAAAGAGACGTGTCGAAGGGTCAAAGAGCCACACTTGAAGTGAGGCTGTGGACCAGCAGCCTCAGCATTGACAGTGATGTGCTAGAACTGCAATCTCATGCCAGGATGTGCGTTCTAAAAAGACGGTCTATATACGCAGTAAAGTGTGAGAAGTAATTTACAGAATTTTGTTATACACCTAATGTCATTCATATCTCAAACAAGTACAGTCTGACCAGGGATCATTTTTAACTCTTGAGCTACTCGTGTCTCCTTTGAAGGAGGCCGCATTTAACTTCCCGACCTGTATTTTGTGGCTTTAAAAATGATTATGTTTGCCTTTTCCCATATTTTTCAAACATTTTGAGAATTTCCAAGCATACAGAAAATTTGAAAGGATTTTATGATGAACAGCTATTTTGTTTTTTTAAATTAAAATTTATTTGCCTGTCATTTTTAAGAACACTTTTGAATGAATAATTTAATTTATCTTTGGAAGTGTTCGTGACCATGTCAAATTCCAGTGTCACACTTCCATAGAGTATATTTATTAGTTAAAATAATTTACAAGGTCAAAACTATTTTAAGAAACATATATGAAGCTTTAACATATTTTGCAGCTTACAGATAGTTTGTGGAAACTTTTAGGAGCCATAGAAAATTTGATTGAATATCCAGATACTATCTAACAAAGCAGCACAATTGTTCTTTTAATATTTTTTTTATAAAAGAACAAAAGAAAAAATTTCCTCTCAGATCTACTCTAAAATAATACATGTGTATTAAAAGCCCCACCTTGTTCCAGAAAAACGTTATGGCAACATACAGGTATTTATAAAATATCACTTTAAGTGAAGATAGCTTCTATAATCCCTCTCTGAGAGTATGATTAATATTTGTGTGTACTTCTTTCAAATTCTGTGTATATTTCAATATGACCAGATCATCCTATGCGCCATTTTTGTTGTTCTTTTTTCATCACTTACTTTCAGTGACTAATAATTGTATAATCTCATTGGCTGTTGTAAGGATTTAAATGAGTTATTGCGTGCTGGCGGTGCTTGGTTTGTCACGTGTCTTTGTATCAACAGCAGTATTAGTCTTCATTTCTTACTTTAGGAATCAGCTCTTTAGCTTGGTATACAAAACCCTTCTCTCTCTGATTCTCATTTTTTTGTATGGTTTCACCTCTCTGCACTCTCATTAATGAACCTACAGTTGAGTTAAACTGAGCTGCTTGCTGTTCCCCAGATATAGGATGCTCTGTTATGTCTCCAAACATGCAGAGAAAACTGTTTTTTTTTTTTTTTGCTACTAGACCCTAAGAGGAATTTATTACATGGATTATCATATTGGAAATATTGAATAACATCACAGTTTATATCTTTAAAAGCTGCTTCATGAAGATACAGAATTTTTTTTCTTGCTAGTGTTACTTATCTTCAGTGAAAACTGAGAGCATATTATAATAGTTTTTAGAGTGAAGTAGTCCAGGGATGTAGCTTCCTTACTGTTTAAGCTGATGGAAAAGTAGAGGCTCAAGGATGCAGATTTATGATTGAGTAGTATATTTATTAGATAAGGTGTGTCAGTCGCTCAGTCGTGTCTTACTCTTCACGACCCCAGGGACTATAGGCCACCATCCTCCTCTGTTCACATAATTCCAGAATACTGCAGTGGGTAGCCACTCCAATCGGGGGATCTTCCTGACACAGGGACTGCACCCAGGTCTCCTGAATTGCATGCATATTCTTTAATCTGGGGTTCACAGAACCTTTCTCAAAATGGTCCATGGATAGAATTCAGAGGGGGAGTGTTGAGGGACGTGAATGAAAAATAATTACATCTTGGTTTGCTAACCATTAATGAACTTCAACATTTCCTTCAGTTATGCATGGTGATGACGGACCATGATAATATTAACAGCATGGTGACTTAGTTGCTAATTAAAATCACAGCTACTTTAAAATTATAATATAGTTGTTACAACTGTCTCTAGATATTGTTTACGCTCATCTTTTGGTGCTCAGTAATAGACTTTCACACACATGGTTTGCTATCAGTCTTCGTGTGTAGCTGGATACTGGTGCCGTGCAGCTGACCACATACCAGGACGCAGTACGCCTAGTGGTTGTTCCTCCATCCAGTGGAGCTTCTGTGTTCTTCATTCTGTGTTGCTTTCCAGGATTCCCTAAATAGAAAATTCTGTTACTTCTCTGAAAGAGCAACCTGTAAGCACCTGGAAACAGTTCAGAACTCTTTCAAAAGTGTTAAGTTCCTTCTGTCTTCATAGCGTCTAATGCAAATCATAGATTCACAATCTTTTTAACTTTGTGATTAAATTTATTGAATAGATTGACCTAGCCAAAGATGAACTCACTGAATTTTGAACAAAAACTTTCCACAATAGATTCTTAAAAAATTTTCATTGCAGTATAGTTGATTTACAGTGTTATATTAGTTTCAGATTTATAGCAAATAGATTCAGTTATACATATATATATTATTTATCAGATTTTTTTCCTTATAGATTATTACAGAATACTGAGTATAGTTCCTTATGTTATACAGTTAGTCACCGTTGGTTATCTATTTTATATATACGTTAAGAATTTGAAAGCCTTGGTGTATTCTAATATTTTTTGAAAAATGCCTACCTCTGCCTTGTAAAGTGAACTATAGGAACTTTAATTACATTTGTAGCAGTATATACTGTGGGTTAGGATTTTCATCACTTCTAAATATTAAAAATTGATGCGAGCCTGACATGTTTAATGCCTTCATAAAGATCAGCTCATAGGTCAAGGTTCTTAGTATGGCTAAGCAACAACTTTCACATGCTATTTAAAAATATTAATTTTAGTTAGTCTATATTTTAAATATCTTCTATCTAATACATTCAGTTCAGTTCAGTCACTCAGTCGTGTCTGACTCTCTGTGACCCCATGTACTGCAGCACGCCAAGCTTCCCTGTCGATCACTAACTCCCAGAGTCTACTCAAACTCATGTCCATCACATCGGTGATGCCATCCAGCCATCTCATCCTCTGTCGTTCCCTTCTCCTCCCACCTTCAGTCATTCCCAGCATCCAGGTCTTTTCCAGTGAGTCAGTTCTTTGCATAACGTGGCCAAAATATCGGAGTTTCAGCTTCAGCATCAGTCCTTCCAATGAATGTTCAGGACTGATTTCCTTTAGAATTGACAGGTTGGATCTCATGAACCTTAAAATCATTTGATAACTGCATTTTAATAAAATTTGCTTTCATTGTAATTCTATATACTTTGACTTAACATGTTTAAAAGTATTATTATAAGAAGGGGATCCATAGGTTTTATCAGGCTACCAAAGGTGTATATGGGACCAAAATGACCAATAACCCCCTGCTTTTGATAATCATTCCCCTCAGTAGCATTTGTCTAAGTCAAGGTATGTTTTTGAGTACTCCTGTTATTGGTCATTTATATCTATAGTATTATTTATAAATAGCACTGATAGAAACAAGAACTACTGATTTTTAATCAGTGTTATAGATCCCATCTCCACATTGCTTAGCACAGTATCCTCATACATATGAGTTGGTCTATCACTAACTGTTTAATGAATGAATGAGGAAGGCAGTTATACAGTGCTTTTTTTTTTTTTAAGCTTTATTTATTTTGGTCGCACCCTGTGGAATGTGGGCTCTTAGTTCTTCACCCAGGGATCATGCCTGTACCCCATGCAGTGGAAGTGTGGAGTCTTAACCACTGGGCCACGGGGGAAGCCCCAGTATACAGTGCTTTTTAAAATATTTGTGTTATTTCTGTAAAAGTGTTTGTGCCTGATATAAAAACTTGACACAGTATATAAACTTGCACAGAAGAAATAAAAATCACCCAAAAGGCTATCCCTATCATTCTTAACACTTGAATGATTTCTACAAATCTTCCAGACATGTGTGTAAACATATATACACACCAACACCTGCAGCTGTATATGAGGAAATCATATAATCATGTCTCATTATAATTTTTTTCCACTCACTGGATAATAAATTTCTTTCTATGTCAGTAAGATAAGTGTACTTCATTAATTATATCTGATCACATACTACTCCAGTATTCTTGCCTGAAGAATTCCATGAATGGAGGAGTCTGGTGGGCTACAGTCCATGGGGGTCACAAAGAGTTGAACATGACTCAGCAACTAACACTTCTACTTTTCGCTTATTCTATTGTTTATATGTATATAGTTTACTCTGAGAATTCCCTATTGATGGAGATTGACATTTTTTCATATTTTTTTTACTATTTTAAGTAATGTTGTAATAAACTATGCTGTGATTAGCATATTTGTACATAAAAGCATTTTGTACTTGTGCAATTATTTCCTTGGCTAAGTCCTAAGAAATGAGCTTGCATGTTTTACATTTGGAAATTATAGTCTGTCTTCCTTTCATAAAAGTTTCTTTGCATTACACTTCCATGAACAGCACTTAGAATTCTGATTTTCACATTATATCTTTCGCACACAAAGTTTTGACAGTCTTTTTCATCTTTATCAATTTGAAAGAGGAAAGAAAGCTCTATGTTATTCCTTATTTATAATTTGATTATTAGGTTGCATATCTTTTCATTTGTTCTATACCCATTCATATTCTTTTACAAATTAACTCATTATGTTCATATATGGGAGTGTGTGTTTGTTTCAAATATAATTATAAGAACTCCTTGTATATCACACATATTAGCATTAAGACTAGTGGTCAAAACAATTCTCTATGGATTTTTGAGGATATTGACCATAGTCGTACAATATTGCCCCTTCTGTTGGAAAAGGTAATCGCAGAACATAGAGTCCTCTTCTTTCTTGAAAGACTTATGCTCTTAGGGGAAAGTGATGAACAAATGTATTTAGCATAAACAAGAATTTGTTAAATGTAACAAGTCAAACATTTTAAACAGTCCAGACAGGTTTAGACCTGAGGAATTTCAGTGACTTTATTTTCCCTCTTATTTCTGTATCATTACACAAATAATTCTACAACTATGTCACTGGAGGATTTTTTTGTTTCTTCATTTGTTTAATATTGAATTAATTGTACTCTATACTGTATGATGTGAAGTAAATTGTAAAAACACTTCTTATTCATCAAAGCATAAATTATTTATAAAATAATCTGCTTTCTGTAATTCATCAAAAGTAGCAGTCAGAAACTTGGAGTGTATGCCTCTTTCCCACTTCTTAAAAATTCAAAAGAATGCCTTGTGAAATTATTTTGCCACTTCATTTCACCTCTCAGAGTGGTTAGTGTCTACACAACACATTGCTGTGATATAGGGGAAAAAACCCTACCATTCATTAAAATTTAATTATAGTTGATTTTTTTTTCTAAAGGGTAAAAGGTTTATTACCTTTGTATTCCTAAAAATTTCTTATAACAATGAGCCTTTATCTCCTTTATTTAGAATAACTTTTGACATACTATAAAAGCTAATGTTAATCAACTTCTCTTGGGATCATTGAATGCATTCTCGTATTCAACATTGTTGCAGCTACTATAGAAGCAAAAAGAAATATAACTTAATCCAACAAACCTGTTAAAAATACCTAAATATGCTAGACTGGCACTGTGAAGACAAAAAAAGTCTACTAGATGAAAATAATGAAGGAGTTGCAAGCTTGCTGGAGAAACTGGGAGTACATATATAGACATTGGAATTGATGTGTTATATTGAATGTTATAATAAATACATTTTACTGTTTATTCAATTATTTAACCTGGTAAATACATCCTGTAGTTTTGTAACTCTTTACAGTGTTCTGCATTATGTGTTTATTCTACATAAACCTACTAAGTGTTTTTATTCATGATTTATTTAAGGAATCTGTTATGAAAAGAACTGAGATTGTAATTATACTTTGTGTGCCTTCTGTCCATGGGCTTCTCAGAGAACATACTTATGACAGAGGACGTATTTTAAACTTACTCTTCCTTATGTTCTTAGGAGCCAAAGCCTCAACAGCTGAAAGAAATCAGTGCTACATGTAGGATGTTTTATCCATGTAGATGTTTTATAAGACTTGTATACTTTTATCCAGTTAACAATGTCTAGTTTACATGTAACTTCTAAGCAGTGTGGTTCTCTGGTTCTAACTGAGGCATACATTTAAAAGTTAATCTTTCCTTTCATAAACTGAGGAATAAAGAAAGAAAACAGGCTCAAATTTTTGAACATAGATATGGCTTCTGTGAGATGACAGTTTCTGACATAGAAAACCACCGATGGGCCAGCTTCTCAGTCAGCGTTACTCTCCAGTGCCCAGCCATGTGTGTTCTTAGAATTATGAAACACTTTTCTCTTGGAGAAAACTGGCCAAATGCTCTTTTTGCTCTTCTGATGTGTAGACAAGATTTAAATGAACTCCCAACAGCAGAGGAGCTTGAAATGTAGAGTGGTATACTGCTTCATTTAAACAGTCTCTTCATGTTTGTCATTTTACATGGATAGTATCATAAGACAAGTAATGACAGATGAAGACCTGCCTAGCAGAGGGAAAACTAAATTACACGACTTGTATTAAGGCATAAGTAAACCTATTAACCATTATCTGGAATACCAATTAGTAGAAAGAACACTGACAATTTTATTTATCAGCGTTAAACACAATTATTAATTACAGACCTGATGAATCTAGCAGCTAGCAGGCCATGTTGGATATGCTGGGACCTTAAGTCCATTATATGAGAGGAATGATTGCCAAAATCCTCTGGGAAAATGAGTAATTGTAGTTGTAAAATTTTAATTGCCTTGGAATAAGGCAAATTATATTTTCTTTTCTGATAATACAAATAGTGTGACATTAAGGTAATAAGCTTCAGCAGCTATAAATAGAAAATGAGTTTGTTAGGTTTTAAAACAAAAGATTGATGATGACTTTTTTGTGTCATAGTGCTTAGTATGAAGGAATACTGTAAATACCTGCAGATTTTCTTTAGATACATTATTTAGTAGGTGAGCTGTTTCCTACTCAGTGAAAATTAATGTCAGAGCTTCTTGAATGGATTGCTATTGGTTAATAGGAATTATATAATTGAGAAAACATTTTCATTATGTTGTGATTGGCAGTATTGTGAAATGAACATGCGACAAGTCCCATTTTTCTGTGCCTTTTTCCTTTTTCTTTTGAAGATCCAAATTCCAGAATTTGTGGGCATTTACTTATAGGGGCAGCCAAGAATTCTTTCGCGAAACTCATGGATAAAATTAGTCTGGCAATGGATAGTATACCCTTGCACAACAACAGGAGCATCATATATGTAGAAAAAGACTCCCTGGTCCAGAGGCTGGCCCGTGGACTTCATAAAGTAAACACATCGGCCCTGAAATATGGTCTGCAAGGCCATGTGCCCATTTTGGTATGTATGCAATTTCATTAAATAGGGATTTTAGAACTTGTAAATTTAATTCAAAATCAAGTTTATTTGTAGCCTAAATTAGTTGCACACAAGTATATGCAAATTCTTTAAGATTTCATGTAATCATTTAATATGATAAATGAAAGCACCTCCAAATAAGTGTCAATACCAAAATACAAAAGTTCAGGCATGAGTTCTGAATTTACTGTTCTCTGTAAGTATGCTACAACAGAATTGTGTAAGAATTAATTGATTATTACATTTTCTAGCCATCTAGATTATTTCTTTCCTTCAGTTGTTCATTTCATGTAAGGCACGTTATTGATCACATAAAAAATAAAGCTTTCACTTAAACAAGTTTTAGTAGGAGCTGATATTGTTATCTGTGTATCCCAGGTTACATTTAATTTGGTAAAATGGTCATTGCTGTGGACTTCTTAGAAAATCTGTAGTGCCTTCTTGTAAAATTGCTCTTGTTTGACAACAGAAAAGCGCAACATCATTACAGAAGCAAATCTTTGGATTTACACAAAGGCTGCATGCAGCAGAAGTGGAGCGTCGCTCACTGCGCTTGGAGGTCACAGAACTGAAACGGAATCTGAATGAAATGAAGAAGGAGCTTGACAAAACCCAGGGTCTCCAAATGCAATTAAATGAATTTAAGCAGTCTGTAAGTATATCTGATTTTAAAAACCGTTGTTTTGGTAAGTGCTTCTCCGATATTAAATATATATTGTATACATATAATATGTGTATAAAATGTCAGAGAGCAAATGCATATTTGTTTTTATTAATTTTTTATATTTTTCAGATAAATTAGTCCCCTCAATAGAATTTCTTTAGAAAAGTTCCCTTCTAAAATGCCCTAACAATACACTTCAAACTTGCTAAGAGACTAGAACTTAAATGTTCTCATCACAAAATGAAGTAATAATCATGTGACTTGACAGAGTAGCTAATGCTGCAGTGGTAATTGTTCTGCAGTTTAGAAGTGTTTAAAATCAATATGTCATACATCCTAAACTTAAGCAATGTTATATGTTAATTAAATAAAAAGCACAGAATCATTAAAATCATCTCAGTAAAGAAAACTGAGAAAAAAAAAGTTACATCAGATGCTTAAAGGAGTACTGATTGTCTGACAGCAGAGCTCATAGCCCTGTTAAAACATGACTGTGACTGAAACATAGGAAATGATATGGTTAACTGCTGGAGCAAATAAACTTTAGTTGAGTAACTTGTTTGCAGAAAATGCAAAGCATGTGCACCAAGAAATGTTTAGTGTGAATTACTTTCACTGAAGTGTAGAAATAAAAATAGGATTAATTGAAGTAATAATTGAAGGAATGAGATATGAAACTTTTTATATTTGGCATACAATTATGTAGTTTAACATTGTGATGATTTCTAACATTTTATGATCATATTGACTATCATGCACCAGGTACTGACCCTAACTGATTCATTTAGTCCTCTCATGTCAATAATAGTTCAAAAGTACTTTTATCCTCCTTTTTTTTTAAACAGGTAAAGGATGTAGGATACAGAACAGCTAAGTAACTTGCTCTAAGTCACACAGTATGTGGAAATTATGGGATTTGAAGCTCATAATTCTGACTCTAAAACTCAAACTTTTAACCACTTCACTATAGTGGTTAATGTTCATATCTAGCTATATTAATAAAGGATTATTATACTAAACAGTATAAATTGCAAAATGTTGTTTTCCTCTTAAAAAATTGGGGACTGTGCCTCGAACCATCATCTTTCATTTAATTTAGTCAGTGTGTAGGAGGCAAACGGAATAGTTTCTTCAACTTAGTCTGAAGTTGTAACATAAAGGGATACATCTTACCTGCTGAAAGTGTTTCAGTACTTGTATTGTTTTGGAATACCATGTTCATCTACTAACACTTGTTCTCTGAAAGCTAACTCGCATTATCTTTTTCTTTTTGAGATATTCTTAGCTCCACACACGGAGAAGGCAATGGCACCCCACTCTAGTACTCCTGCCTGGAAAATCCCATGGACAGAGGAGCCTGGTGGGCTGCAGTCCATGGGGTCACTAAGAGTCGGACATGAGTGGGCGACTTCCTTTCACTTTTCACTTTCATGCATTGGAGAAGGAAATGGCGGCCCACTCCAGTGTTCTTGCCTGGAGAATCCCAGGGACGGGGGAGCCTGGTGGGCTGCTGTCTCTGGGGTCGCACAGAGTCGGACACGACTGAAGCAACGCAGCAGCAGCAGCAGCTCCATACAACTGCTTTCACACACTATCTCTTTCTTATTCTGCATTGCTATACTTGTTTGACCCTATTTGTTCACAGAAGAGTGAACAGAATTGAGCCAATCTCTGGGAGGGATATGTGGACAAGAGAGGGGCTAAAGTTAGCTAAGTTTTTAGGTAAAGGAGGCATTTTGGAGGAGTGGGAAGAAGTCCTGCAAAATGATGAAGACTGTCATTTATAGAGGCCAAGTGGATTGTAAAGAGCAGAATGTTCTGATGGCAAGGAGCAATAATTTAAAGCAGTGTGACAAGTAAATGGTAGACGTACAAAAGTATTTTTTCACAAGACCCAGAGAAGTGCTGTGGCCTTAGGGAATAGAGGGATGTTAAAAAGTTGACACTTCAAATTCTTTTCAACTGAACAATGAAAGTTATCAGCCTTAAATAGACGTATATATACTTAGTGTGATTAAGAGACCTGCATGGTTTCTTTCAGGTTACCCATCATTTGTGAAACATTTCTGTTCTTTGTACTTCAAGATCAAGATGTCTCTTTGGCATTTGTTGTAACTAGTTTTCATTTGTTTACATGTTGTGCACAGGAGATAATACAAGTATGTCCTGCCCTCGATTCCATACCCCTTAAGGGATGACCTCTGTCTAGACCTGTCAGTGATTCCAGAGCAGTCATAATATTGTAAACGCTGTATTGTATATTGCAGTGCAGATTTTTATTGGCCGGTGTTTATAATGAATTCATATTCTTTTATTCAACAGATACCTACTGAATCCCAGACTCTCCTTTGTGTGGTGGGTGGGCAAGCTGAAGGAGGTCTATGCCCCTTGGAGCTCAGGTCCTTAAATGTGTGGTTGGTGGAAGGGTGCGGACAGGCAATAAAAAAGTGAATAACTATATGAGATGAATTTAGAGAATGATAACGATGTTGAAGAAAATACAAGAAGATGGTGTGATAGTGTGAGTAGTGGTGGGAGTTAGAGAGGTATGGTGTGGTAAGGGCTCTTCCCAAGAGAGGGTAGTTTAACCAGGGAAACCTGAATGGTAGCATAAACTGAACACAGACTTTTAGGTAATCTTTTAAAAGCATAGGAACTTGTTAAAAGCTTTAATTTTCACAATCAGTATCTTTATAAAAAGTGCTCTTGTATCCAGATTTAAACCGCACGTTATGGATTTACTTAGAACTTGAAACGCTTGTTGTCGTTCAGTTGCTAAGTCATATCTGACTCTCTGTGACCCCATGGACTGCAGCACCCCAGGCTTCCCTGTCCTTCACTGTCTCCCAGAGTTTGGTGATGCCATCCAACCATCTCATCCCCTGTCGCCCGCCTCTCCTCCTGCCCTCAGTCTTTCCCGGCATCAGGGTCTTTTCCAGTGAGCTGGCTGTTCGCATTAGGTGGCCAAAGTATTGGGGCTTCAGCTTCAGCATCAGTCCTTACTGAGATTTTATTGGACTAAAAATGATAACTTTGGCAGTATAGCTGTTGTACTTTCAAAACCTGAGTGATGATTCTTATCTTGGTTTAGGAAATTAAGAAAAATGAATTATACTTTTGTCATGTGTCAGACATTTATAGATGTTTGTTTTCTTCTTATGTTAGGAAACAGAATACTGAATATTAAATAAACAATACTGCAGTTAGCTTATGTTTAAGTGTTTTTTCTTTTTTTCAGAAATTGATCACCCATGAGAAGTTTGAAAGTGCATGTGAAGAACTGAATAATGCGTTACTTCGGGAACAGCAGGCTCAAATGCTACTGAATGAGCAGGCACAGCAACTACAGGAGTTGAATTATAGACTTGAATTACATTCCAGTGAGGAAGCTGACAAAAACCAAACTCTTGGAGAAGCTGTGAAGGTAGGAAAACACCCCTTGCAGGAGTCCCTTCCTTCCTGCAGGTGTGAGTCTTTGAGGGAATCATGTATATCTCTTGAATAGGGAAGTGATCCCAAGATACAAAATTTTATTCTATGTGAGCTTATAAGGATGAAACGAGACATGGCTCTGGGACTTTAATTCCAAACTTGTATACACATGTATTGAAAATGTAGAAGTAGACTTCGTTAGTTGGGAACCAAGTAGAGATTTTTCCAGTAATAATTTTATTCTTTAATTTATCGTCCTTATTACCTCTTTTCTTTAGTTCTTTTTCTTGTTTTATGCCCTCCAAACATTGAAAATCCATGTGTCTTTTGGATTTGAAAGATTTTGAGTCTCTCTGAATCTTATATTAAGGGTGTGTTTGAGGAGATTTAAAAGAATTGTTCTCCTTGTCATTTGTTGGTGGGAAAGGTGTTTAGAAGGGAAAAAATAAGTTATAATAAAATAATTGTCACTTGGAAAACTTCATTAATGGATTTAGAGCTGTTATATCTCTTGGAAATGTTGCCTATAAATTGTAATAGAATTTTAGTTTATGATTATATTATTTGTGAAATTTTCACTAGTGAGATTATACACACTGGAATAGAACAACTAATTCCAGGAAAACCAACATAATGTAACACAGCCTACACAGTAGGTATTATGTATCATCCCTAAAAACAGTAAGCAACTCAGAGTGGGTGTATAATTAATTATAACAATAATATATTTTTATTCTAATAGTTAACTACTAATATGAATGCTAATAATAAAATAGGCAAAATTTGTTGAGAACTCACAATCCTTGATGGGATTATTCTCATTTTGTAGATACGAAAACTGAGATACAAGGAGACACATAATTTGCACAATCATTAGTAAGTTATAGACCTAGGGATTCAGATTTTACATCCATCTTCCTTACATTGAGTGTATTACTGATAGGCAGCATACTTACGCCAGGCTCTGTACTGTGGTCTCTATATTGTGGTCTCCAGATTGTTTTGTTTCGTTCTTAAACTACCTCCTGTGAAACTGGCACTGTTATTGTTACCATCTTTTTGATGAAATTGAAAGAGTTCAATGGACTTGCTCAGGGTCTCCTGGCCTATAAATATCGAAACTGGTAGTTAAAAAAAAAAAATTATTAAAAATCATTAACCTAATTTTTTAAGATCTAGGTTTATTTCAGCTCCCTATTCTTTATTATTTTTTTCTTTTTTTGCCATTATCAGTAATTCTAAGATAAGTAACCTGCAGCTAAATCTTCTTACACATATTGTGATTATTTCCTTAGCATTAATTCCTAGGTAAAGAATTACTAGGTCTACAATGACATATTGGAGAAGGAAATGGCAACCCACTCCAGGATTCTTGCTTGAAGAATTCCATGGACATAGGAGCCTGGTGGGCTACAGATCATGGGATCACAAAGAATTGGACATGACTGAGTGACTAACACACACACACACACACACACACAAAATGACATATATTTTAAATTGTAAATATTATCAATTGGCCTACAGAAAATTTTAACATTCTCTCCTAAAATGCATGAAAATTTCACTTTTTACTCAAGCTGGCTGTTACTGATACTGTTAAAGCATTTTTTTGGTGTCAATTTGATCAATGTATCATTGTTACTAGAATTATATTTCTTTGATTACTCGTCAAGTTGAATGTTTTTATAAGTATATTGGCCACTGAACAACATTTTTATGCTCCATATCCCATTAATAGATAAAGTAATTAGCCGTGCTTTGAAAAACCATTTAACTCATATTGGAATCTTTTCTTTTTGAAATAGCTTATAATTGTATAATTATAAGCTATAATTATAATTTATATATTATAAATTATATCAGGTATAAATATATATAAATTATATAAGGTATAGTATCTTCCAGCAGATAAAAAGCTGTTGATATTAATTTCTTTAAAATACCAGTAGCTTAAATATTATTGTCAGGAGTGGAGAACTGTTTAATTACTGTCTCTTAATTAGAACTAGCAGGTGGTATGTGAAAATGTTCTCTTGTGGGACGCAGCATGGTTCATTGGAAAAAGCACTGGCCTTAGAACAAGTATTTTCAATTTTAAATCCCAGTACTGTCACTTTTGCAAATAATTTAGGTTTTCTGAGCCTTAGTTTCCTCTTCTGCAAAATTATGGATAGTGATACTAAAGTTACGGGATTTTTATGAGAATTAAGATACTGTTTAAAAAGTAAGTTTATGCTTGATAAATATTCATTTGTGCTTTCCAGTAACACTTAAATAGGTTTTTTTGTGTTTCCTGTATATAAAACTTCTTTAAAAAAATAAACAAAGGGAACTATAAGCAAGGTGAAAAGACAGCCTTCAGAATGGGAGAAAATAATAGCAAACGAAGCAACTGACAAAGAATTAATCTCAAAAATATACAAGCAGCTCCTGCAGCTCAATTCCAGAAAAATAAATGACCCAATCAATAAATGGGCCAAAGAACTAAACAGACATTTCTCCAAAGAAGACATATAGATGGCTGACAAACACATGAAAAGATGCTCAACATCACTCATTATCAGAGAAATGCAAATCAAAACCACAATGAGGTACCATTTCACGCCAGTCAGAATGGCTGCTATCCAAAAGTCTACAAGCAATAAATGCTGGAGAGGGTGTGGAGAAAAGGGAACCCTCTTACACTGTTGGTGGGAATGCAAACTAGTACAGCCACTATGGAGAACAGTGTGGAGATTCCTTAAAAAACTGGAAATAGAACTGCCATATGACCAGGCAGTCCCATTGCTGGGCATACACATTGAGGAAACCAGAATTGAAAGAGACACGTGTACCCCAATGTTCATCGCAGCACTGTTTATAATAGCCAGGACATGGAAGCAACCTAGATGTCCATCAGCAGATGAATGGATAAGAAAGCTGTGGTACATATACACAATGGAGTATTACTCAGCCATTAAAAAGAATACATTTGAATCAGTTCTAATGAGGTGGATGAAACTGGAGCCTATTATACAGAGTGAAGTAAGCCTGAAAGAAAAACACCAATACAGTATACTAACGCATATATATGGAATTTAGAAAGATAGTAATGATAACCCTGTATGCAAGACAGCAAAAGAGACACAGGTATATAGAACAGTCTTTTGGACTCTGTGGGAGAGGGAGAGGGTGGGATGATTTTGGAGAATGGCATTGAAACATGTATATTACTATATGTGAAATGAATTGCCAGTCCAGGTTCAATGCATGATACAGGGTGCTCGGGGCTGGTGCACTGGGATGACCCAGAGGGAGGGGATGGGGAGGAAGGTGGGAGGGGGGTTCAGGATGGGGAACACATGTACACCCATGACGGATTCATGTTGATGTATGGCAAAACCAATACAATATTGTAAAGTGATTAGCTTCCAATTAAAATAATAAATTTATATAAAAAATAAAAGTAAAAAAAATAAACTATTGCTGCTGCTTCTTTATAAAAACAAAATAAGATCATGAATAGAAGATATAGAAAATACAGAAAACAAGTTACTCATAACTTACCATCTAATAATACCATCTAAAACACTGTTTACATTTTGCCATTTTATTTATTATAGAAAGAAAAATGATTAAAGTTTTTATAAATCATACTTTGGGCTTGGTGCTCAGAATGGCCTTCCTTCATGATACAGCTAGATTTTGGATAAAACACTTTATCATAGTGGTGTACTAAAGACTAATGGAAATCTCCAAGGACAAATGTCAAACTCCCACAAAACCCAGAGGGCAGAAATCAGAGTTAGCATTGCGAATGGTTGCTCGGCTTACCCTGCAGGTAAATTCCAAAACTAGTGCTGAAAAGAAAGTAAAGAAAGTTAGCAAGTCCTGTCCGACTCTTGCGATCCCACGAACTGTAGCCTGCCAGGCTCCTCTGTCCATTGTAGTCTCCAGGCAAGAATACTGGAGTGGGTTGCCATTTCCTTCTCTGCTAGTGCTGGAAGTAGGAGACAAAGATTTAGACTCCCACAAGCAGCTAGACTGTGAATCTTTGATTCCCACATTAAGGAATTGCCTAATAACTTGAATAGGATAATCTCAGGTCAGTAATGTCTAAGTAGAAACCAAGATAAAGCTTTCTCTGGAGGAAACTTGCCTAATTTAGTTTTTTTCAAGAGCTTCCACAGACTAAGCTCAACCAAGTAACTGGCTCTTAAATAAATAGATACATTTATCTTATTCTCAGCCACATTGCTAAATAACTTTGTAAATTCTGTTAATACTTTATCTGTACTTCCCAGAAAGGATTTTTATATAGTGTGTGTTAGTCACTCAGTCATGTTTGACTCTGTGACTCCATGGACTGTGGCCGCTGGGCTCCTCTATCTGTGGGATTCTCCAGGCAAGAATACTGGAGTGGGTTGCCGTTTCCTTCTCCAGGGGAACTTCCCAACCCAGGGATCAAACCTGGGTCTCCTGCATTCCAGGCAGATGCTTTACCATCTGAGCCACCAGGGAAGCCCCAATACGTTATCTGTACTTTCCAGAAAGGATTTTCTATGTAGATCATCATATTATTTGTTCTCTAGTACCAGTTTTGTTTCTCTGTTCTAAGCCTTAATCCTTTATTTTCTCTTCCTTACTGCAATGGCTGGGATACAATGTTGAGGAGAAGTAAAGACAATTTTAAGAATTTTTTCTCAAATTTCTTCATTAAGAAGTAAGTTTGGTATAGGTTGCTATGAATTGCTCTAAGTTGATAATCCTTATCAGGTTAAAGGAGTTACCTTCCTAGATTATGCATAATTTTAAAACTCATGAATGGATATTGGATATTATGAATATATTTTATGCATCTACGGATTGCAGTGTTGGTTGGTGGGTTTAATCACTAAGTTGTGTCTGACTCTTGTGACCCCATGGTCTGTGCTCTGCCAGGTAACTCTGACCCTCAGATTTCCCAGGCAATAATACTGGAGTGGGTTGCCATTTCCTTCTCCGGGGGGTCTTCCTGACCCAGGGATCGAACCTTGGTCACCAACACTGCAGGTGGATTCTTAACCGATTGAGCCACCAGGGAAGTCTGCCAATAGTCGTGATTTTTCTCTGTTACTGTCTTAGCAAGTTGAAATATATCAGGAATTGGCAGACTCTTGCCTCTACCTGTGTTTGTATAGTTTGTGAGCTGTGAATCGCTTTTGCCTGTTTAAAGGTTCATAAAAAATGAAAAATTAAAATCAAAGAAGAATAAGTGACAGATTATATGTGGCATACAAAGTGAAGGTGAAAGAAAGTCGCTCAGTCATGTCAGACTCTTTGCGACCCCCTGGACTGTGGCCTACCAGGCTTCTCCGTCCATGGGATTCTCCAGGCAAGAATACTGGAGTGGGTTACCATTTCCTTCTCCAGGGGTTCTTCCGGACCCAGGGATCGAACCTGGGTCTCCCGCATTACAGGCAGACGCTTTAACCTCTGGGCCACCGGGGAAGCCCTTAAGTGTGCTGACCCCTGAGTTACATTAAGTATTCTAATGTTAAACCAGCCTTGCATTCTTGAAGTAAACGCAAGTTGGTTGAGATGATTTTTTTTTTAACTACTTTGCCTCACTTAGATTAAGATTTTTATCCTAGGACTTTTCAGTCTTTGTACTGTAATCATGATCACCTTGTAATTTTTTTCTCTCATACTGTCCTTTTCACTTTTTGGTATCAGGGTTTCGCTATCATGAAAGGTTTCTTACTCCAAACATGTGGAATAGAAACTTTTGGATAGAATATAACAAATCAATTATGGGGTGTATCAGTCAGTCAGTTCAGTCACTCAGTTGTGTCCGACGCTTTGCACCCCATGAATCGCAGCATGACAGGCCTCCCTGTCCATTACCAACTCCTGGAGTTTATTCAAACTCATGTCCATCGGGTCGTTGATGCCATCCAGCCATCTCATTCTCTGTCATCCCCTTCTCCTCCTGCCCCCAATCCTTCCCAGCATTAGTCTTTTCAGTGAGTCAACTCTCTGCGTGAGGTGGCCAAAGTACTGGAGTTTCAGTTTCAGCATCATTTCCTCCAAAGAAATCCCAGGGCTGATCTCCTTCAGAATGGACTGGTTGGATCTCCTTGCAGTCCAAGGGACTCTCCAGGGTCTTCTCCAACACCACAGTTCAAAAGCATCAATTCTTCAGCGCTCAGCTTTCTTAACAGTCCAACTCTCACATCCATACATGACCACAGGAAAAACCATAGCCTTGACTAGACGAACCTTTGTTGGCAAAGTAATGTCTCTGCTTTTGAATATGCTATCTAGGTTGGTCATAACTTTTCTTCCAAGGAGTAAGCGCCTTTTAATTTCATGGCTGCAGTCACCATCTGCAGTAATTTTGGAGCCCAAAAAAAATAAAGTCTGACACTGTTTCCACTCTTTCCCCATCTATTTGCCATGATGTGATGGCACCAGATGCCATGATCTTAGTTTCCTGAATGTTGAGCTTTAAGCCAACTTTTTCACTCTCCACTTTCACTTTCATCAAGAGGCTTTTTAGTTCCTCTTCACTTTCTGACATAAGGGTGGTGTGGTGTCATCTGCATATCTGAGGTTATTGATATTTTTCCCGGCAATCTTGATTCCAGCTTGTGTTTCTTCCAGTCCAGTGTTTCTCATGATGTACTCTGCATAAGCAGGGTAACAATATACAGCCTTGACATACTCCTTTTCCTATTTGGAACCAGTCTGTTGTTCCATGTCCAGTTCTAACTGTTGCTTCTGACCTGCATACAGATTTCTCAAGAGGCAGATCAGGTGGTCTGGTATTCCCATCTCTTTCAGAATTTTCCACAGTTTATTGTGATCCACACAGTCAAAGGCTTTGGCATAGTCAATAAAGCAGAAATAGATGCTTTTCTGGAGCTCTCTTGCTTTTTCCATGATCCAGTGGATGTTGGCAATTTGATCTCTGGTTCCTCTGCCTTTTCTAAAGCCAGCTTGAACATCAGGAAGTTCACGGTTCACATATTGCTGAAGCCTGGCTTGGAGAATTTTGAGCATTACTTTACTAGCGTGTGAGATGAGTGCAATTGTGCGGTAGTTTGAGCATTCTTTGGCATTGCCTTTCTTTGGATTTGGAATGAAAACTGACCTTTTCCAGGCCTGTAGCCACTGCTGAGTTTTCCAAATTTGCTGGCATACCGAGTGCAGCACTTTCACAGCATCATCTTCCAGGATTTGGAATAGCTCAACTGGATTTCCATCACCTCCACTAGCTTTGTTCGTAGTGATGCTTTCTAAGGCCCACTTGAATTCACATTCCAGGATGTCTGGCTCTAGGTCAGTGATCACACCATCGTGATTATCTGGGTCGTGAAGATCTTTTTTGTACAGTTCTTCTGTGTATTTTGCCATCTCTTCTTAATATCTTCTGCTTCTGTTAGGTCCATACCATTTCTGTCCTTTATCGAGCCCATCTTTGCATGAAATATTCCTTTGGTATCTCTGATTTTCTTGAAGAGATCCCTAGTCTTTCCCATTCTGTTGTTTTCCTCTATTTCTTTGCATTGATCACTGAAGAAGGCTTTCTTATCTCTTCTTGCTATTCTTTGGAACTCTGCATTCACATGTTTATATCTTTCCTTTGCTCCTTTGCTTTTCGCTTCTCTTCTTTTCACGGCTATTTGTAAGGCCTCCCCAGACAGCCATTTTGCTTTTTTGCATTTCTTTTGCATGGGGATGGTCTTGATCCCTGTCTCCTGTACAATGTCATGAACCTCATTCCATAGTTCATCAGGCACTCTATCTATCAGATCTAGGCCCTTAAATCTATTTCTCACTTTCACTGTATAATCATAAGGGATTTTATTTAGGTCATACCTGAATGGTCTAGTGGTTTTCCCTACTTTCTTCAATTGAAGTCTGACTTTGGCAATAAGGAGTTCATGGTCTGAGCCACAGTCAGCTCCTGGTCTTGTTTTTGCTGACTGTATAGAGCTTCTCCATCTTTGGCTGCAAAGAATATAATTAACCTGATTTCGGTGTTGATCATCTGGTGATGTCCATGTATAGAGTCTTCTCTTGTGTTGTTGGAAGAGGGTGTTTGCTATGACCAGTGCATTCTCTTGGCAAAGCTCTATTAGTCTTTGCCCTGCTTCATTCCGTATTCCAAGGCCAAATTTGCCTGTTACTCCAGGTGTTTCTTGACCTCCTACTTTTGCATTCCAGTCCCCTATAATGTAAAGGACATCTTTCTTTGAGTGTTAGTTCTAAAAGATCTTGTAGGTCTTCATAGAACCGTTCAACTTCAGCTTCTTCAGTGTTACTGGTTGGGGCATAGACTTGGATTACTGTGATATTGAATGGTTTGCCTTGTAAACGAACAGAGATCATTCTGTCATTTTTGAGATTGCATCCAAGTACTGCATTTTGGACTCTTTTGTTGACCATGATGGCCACTCGATTTCTTCTGAGGGATTCCTGCCTGCAGTAGTAGATATAATGGTCACCTGAGTTAAATTCACCCATTCCAGTCCATTTCAGTTTGCTGATTCCTAGAATGTCTACATTCACTCTTGCCATCTCTTGTTTGACCACTTCCAATTTGCCTTGATTCATGGACCTGACATTCCAGGTTCCTATGCAATATTGCTCTTTACAGCATCAGACCTTGCTTCTATCACCAGTCACATCCACAGCTGGGTATTGTTTTTGCTTTGGCTCCATCCCTTCATTCTTTCTGGAGTTATTTCTCCACTGATCTCCAGTAGCATATTGGGCACCTACTGACCTGGGGAGTTCCTCTTTCAGTATCCTATCATTTTGCCTTTTCATACTGTTCATGGGGTTCTCAAGGCAAGAATACTGAAGTGGTTTGCCATTCCCTTCTCCAGTGGACCTCATTCTGTCAGATCTCTCCACCATGACCTGCCCATCTTGGGTTGCCCCACGGGCATGGCTTAGTTTCATTGAGTTAGACAATGCTGTGGTCCTAATGTGATTAGATTGACTAGTTTTCTGTGAGTATGGTTTCAGTGTGTTTGTATAACTCAATGGGGTGTATAGCCAAGCTTAAAACAAAGTGAGAAAAGTGTTCATGTACTGGAAATAAAGAAGATATCCAAAATAAATGGTAAGAGGAGGTGAAGTCTAAATGGCTCATTGGGATGTGCAAACCTAACTGGAGATTGAAGTTGATAGTCCTAGTGTTAGGGAAGTCTAGGCTTCAAGCCCTGTGGACTTAAAATCAGCTACTCATGAGAACCACAGGGTCTGGAAAGGCTGCCCTTCTAGGAAAATGCAGCCTAGAAAGCCCCTTTCTACTAGCTACAGGGGATTTGATTTTTACTCAGGATATGACTTCTCTGGTAGCTCAGATGGTAAAGAATTTGCTTGCAATGCAGGAGACCCAGGTTCAATCCCTGGGTTAGCAAGATCCCCTGTAGACGGGAATGGACACCCACTCCAGTATTCTTGCTTGGGAAAATCCCATGGTCAGAGGAGCCTGACAGGCTACAGTCCACGGAGTTACAAAGAGTTGGACATGACTGAGAAACTCACACTTCATTTCTGGATGTGGAGTAGCAGAGAAGTCACAAAGAAACTAGAACCCCAGGCTGGGTGTAGGGTCTTAGTATATCCTACTTTTATGTCCAAGGGCTGTTCAACTGAGGAATTATCTTTAGAATGGTCCAAGTCTTGTAGAAGCAGTGTGATGTTTTAGAAGAAAACAAAATATTCAGCAAGGATACTTCTATAACTCACAGAACACACAAAAAACTTTTATGGAAAATTCAACATTACAAACATGTAAAGAAATGAGTTGTATATCAAATGAGAAAATTTACATCTGAGGTTGTAATACTTATATCTGAGGTTGGAATACTTAAAGTATTGAGAGATGTTTAAGTGTTTTTTAAATGCTTTAAGAAGTAAGACATGGGTATATATAAGGCAAGAAATGAAAAGGTAGTCATTGAAATTAAAAACTCAGCAAATGATTTGAACATTGGGGAAAAGATACTAGTGGATTAAAAGTTAGTTGAGGGAAAAATATGCATGGTTCAGTGTATTTTGACAAATGTATACATATGTGTAAGTACCATCAGAGTCAAGACAATAGAAATTTTTTATCCCCCAAATTTCTGTTGTACTCTTTTGCATTCAATTCCCATTTTTATTTTTTTTTTATTTTATTTTATTTTTAAACTTTACATAATTGTATTAGTTTTGCCAAATATCAAAATGAATCTGCCACACACTCTTCTTGCTATAGCCCGGCAGCCACATACCAGTATCGCTCTAGATTAGATTTGCTTTTACTAGAGTGTAACATAAATGGAATCAGACAGTATGTACTCTTTGTGTCTGACTCCTTTCATTTGATGTAACATTTTTGAAATTCATCTGTGTTCTTTCTTTATACTGTTGAGTAGTATTCCATTATGTGGATATACAGCAATTTATTTATCCATTCACCTGTTGATAGGCATTTAGTTTGTTTTCATTTAGGGCCATTATGAATAAAGCTGTTAAGAACATTCCTGTACAAATCCCTATGTGGATACATGTTTTGACTCCTCCTGGATAATACCTAGGAGTGGAAATTCTGGGTCATATGATAAGAGTACATTTAAAATTTTAAGAAATTGCCAAGGTCTTTTTCCAAAGAGGCTGCATGATTTTGCATTTCCAATGACCTTGGAATATGAGTTCCATTGGCTTCATATCCTGGTGAATACTTGACATTGTAAGTCTTTTTCTCTGTTCTTGTGAGTGTGTAGTGGTATCTTTCTTGATTTGATTTTGCATTTCACTGATGACTAATGATGTTAAGCATCTTTTAGTATACTTATTATAATTAGTCATTCATATTTGTTCTTTGGGGCCTCCCTGGTGGCTCAGATGGTAAAGAATCTACTTGTAATGCAAGAGGCCCCAGTTCGATCCCTGGGTCACGTAGTTCCCCTGGAGAAGGAAATGGCAACCCACTCCAGTGTTCTTGCCTGGAGAATTCCATGAACAAAGGAGTCTGGCGGGCTACATGGAGTCCCAAAGGAATGTCTTCTTTGTGAAATATATATTCAGAACATTTGATATTATAAGCTTTGGGGGTTTTGTTTTCTTATTCCATTCCAAAATAGAATTATTTCTGTTTTCTGTATACAAGTCCTCTGTTGGATGCATATTGAGAATATTATCTTCCATTCTGTGATTGGCCTTTTCATTGTCTTAACAGTGTCTTTCAAGTAGAAGAAGTTTTAAAATTTGAAAAATTTTAAATGTTATGGTTAATTTTTGTCTTTTACCTAAGAAATGTTTCCTACTGTGATGCAGAAAGACTTTTGCCTATATTTTCCTTTAGCCAGTTCATGCTGTAAGCTTTTACTTTTAGGTCTATGATTCACTTTGAGTTAATTTTTATATATGATTTGATGTAAGGGTTGAATAGATGTTGAGTTGTTCCAGTGCCCACATATTTACCATATTTGAACCATATTTCTTTTTTATAAGTCTTATATTTTCATCTAGTATTATTTTCCTTCTGCTTTAAGAACTTTCTTTAGCATTTTGTATAGTGGATGTCTTTATTATTGGGAAGTATAAGGGTAGCCATAAGGTACTTGCACTCTGAGAACCTCTGGTGTAAAGTTATTGAGATGACCTGGGAAAGATAAGAGCCAGAGTAAAGTGGAGGATTGGCTTTAGATAGGAAGGACACTTCCTTATTATATATGTAGAAATAGAGTATTAGATGAGGGCATTAGAGGGCGAACTTTCTCATTGATGTTTCTTTTTTCCTTGTGGAGGAGGCAGATTCATACTTACTGAATAAAGAGGGAATTTGGAGGAGGAAAATAGTTGAAGAGTAGAGAAGATTTGAAATAGTTATTGTAAAGGGTAGGGAGATAAATCAACAATAGAAATATGACCAATGTGCTAGGTAAAAATATAACTGGAGGGCTCCTTTGAGACTTATCATTAGGTTAAACAGTAAATGGGAAAGGATATTTGTTTGATATCATAAAGCAGGATACCCGAATCAGTGCTTTTGGATGCAGAACAAATTATGGGATAAAAGGTTCAGAGTTTGAGTATGAAATGGGATTAAGTAGAGGACATGAAGAGGCCAAGGAAAAAATGAGAGGTCATATTTATAGATGTGTTGCCCATATTATCTTTCAAGTTACACAAATCTATAGAGTATATATTGGAGTGAGATAAAAGCTATGAACCAGTTACATATAGCTGATGCTAAGTCACTTCAGTCATGTCCGACTCTGTGTGACCCCATAGATGGCAGCCCACCAGGCTCCCCCGTCCCTGGGATTTTCCAGGCAAGAACACTGGAGTGGGTTGCCATTTCTTTCTCCAGTGCATGAAAGTGAAAAGTGGAAGTGAAGTCACTCAGTCGTGTCCGACTCTTAGCGACCCGATGGACTGCAGCCTACCAGGCTCCTCCATCCATGGGATTTTCCAGGCAGGAGTACTGGAGTGGGGTGCCATTGCCTTCTCCACATATAGCTGAGGACCAGCATAAATGTATTTTCAGTGTGTAATATTTCCAATGTATGTAATTTAGGTTAGCATTAGAGCTGTACTGATATGATAGCCACCACCACATGTATTTACTTAAATTAATTAAAATTAAAAATTCAGTTCCTCAGTCACTATATCTACATTTCAAGTATGGAGTAGCCTCATGTGTCTAGTGACGGCCAGATTAGCAGCGCAGATACAGAAAGCACCTGTCATCACAGAAAGATCTACTGGACAGCGCTGGTGTGGAGGACAGGTGCATTTAGATCTGTCTCAGACCCATTAGGCATGAAAATGGACACTTTAATATTCTTTCCATTATGCAGAAACATTTTGGAGCCAAACGGCTTAGGAAAGATAAGCTCTATTGCCGATTGAATTAATAGAACTAGTTTAACAGTGGTAAAGTTTCTAAGAACTCTGAAGTCAGTGAAGGGAGCATACTCTGAAGATAGAAACTAATACAATTATGTAAAGTTTAAAAATAAAATAAAATTAAAAAAAAACACACACAAAAAGAAAAAGAAACTATAGTTAAATAATAACACATCTCTCTCTTATTGGAACTATAGGCAAATGAGTATGGGAAACATTGTATGGAAAAAAGTATAGCAAATTAAAGATTTGTTTATTTTTTCCTTATTCCCCAGTCCCTCCCTGAGATATTTTATATTGTTGACCTGGCCTATAGTATCTTTAGTGCTACTACATTTCTGAGGAAGTTTGCTAGGCAACCTTTATTTAGTATGGGTAGTCTGTAAAACAACAAAAGCTACATTTCCAATGTAATTTTTTTCAATGACTTTGAGTAAGCTTATGTTTAAATACAGTAGCTACTTAAATGAAGCATTTTATCTGGGATCCTGCCTTATGTGTTTTTCTGTTTAATTGAGTGCAGATTCTGGTTACTGGTAGACTCTGTGTGTTAATGGAGTAGGTAAAAGAATGATTGACAAAAAACACTGTTACTTCAGAGAGAGAGTTGAGCTGTGGTTACAATACTTGTAGGAGCTAATACAGAAAAGTGGGTTGCTGCTGTGATAGTACCTAAAGCATGAGGCTCTGGCAGAAACATCAGGCAGTTTGTGGTGAGGAAATTGTTATCAGAAGTGGAAAGATGGAAATTCATGTAAGCCGTGGCCAAACATATGATAAAGCTGCTGCTGCTGCTGCTAAGTCACTTCAGTCGTGTCCGACTCTGTGTGACCCCATAGACGGCAGCCCACCAGGCTCCCCCGTCCCTGGGATTCTCCAGGCAAGAACACTGGAGTGGGTTGCCATTTCCTTCTCCAATGCATGAAAGTGAAAAGTGAAAGGGAAGTCGCTCAGTCGTGTCCGACTCTTCGCGACCCCATGGACTGCAGCCCACCAGGCTCCTCTGTCCATGGGATTTTCCAGGCAAGAGTACTGGAGTGGGGTGCCACTGCCTTCTCCGATGATAAAGCTATACTTGTGATAATTTAGGAAGCTAACTTTCCCTGTAGTTCTAGGGAAAGTGCCTGATGTATGTTGGCTTCGACATTCTGCTTTGAACAAGGTATTATAAGAAAGAAAGGAACTCAGGAAAGAATTAGTTGGCTTATGAATATAAAAGAAAGGACAGAGAGAGAGTCAAAATCTGGGGCCAAAAGGAGCTGATTATGACTCAAGCCCATGGCAAAGAACAAATTAGGGTATGGCTTTCTTACTCTAACCTGCTATCTTGGATGGCTTCAAGATAACCACCATTATGTTCCGGTGAGCTTCCCTGGTAGCTCAGCTGGTAAAGAATCTGCCTCAGGTTTGATTCCTGGGTTGGGAAGATCCCCTGGAGGAGGGCATGGCAATCCACTCCAGTAGTCTTGCCTGGAGAATGCCAATGGATGGAGGAGCCTGGCGGGCTACAGTCCATGGGGTGGCACAGAGCTGGACATGACTGAGCAACTAAGCACAGCACAGCACACACACTATACCAGTGTGCACCACTGGAAAACCCCTGGTGAGGATAATCTCCAAGAAGGAATCTTGTATTTATTGGTACATGGCACTGACTGGAACTAAACATCTTAAAACTATACCAAGTTTTGTGTTTCCGAGACTGAAATTGTTGTTCAGTCACTAGTTCGTATCTGACTCTTTGCAACACTATGGACAGGAGCACACCAGGCTTCCCTGTCCCTCACCATCTCCCAGAGTTTGCTCAAATTCATGTCCATTGAGTCGTGATGCCATTCAGCCATTTCATCCTCTGTCACCCTCTTGCCCTCAATATTTATCGGCATCAGGGTCTTTTCCAATGAGTCGGCTCTTCACATCAGGTGGTCAAAATACTGGAGCTTCAGCTTCAGCATCAGTCCTTCCATTGAATATTCAGGGTTGATTTCCTTTCGGATTGACTAGTTTGATCTATACTCCAGGGGATTCTCAACTAAAATAATCTTTTACTCTTTGAGTCTTAAACAGTAAGGCTTAAATGGTCTATTCATATATCATTTTATTGATGCACAGAATTCCACACTAAATAAGTTGCATTTATTTAGTTATTCATCTATGATGGGCATTAGATTTGTATCAGTTTTTAAGATATTATAGATTTGAAGAAGAAGGCTGAATTCCTGGCAAGGCCATGATAGATCTAGTTCTGGTACATACCCTAAACTCAATAAATTTTTTATTGAATTTAGTCACATGGTAGAGCTACTATTTGCATTTGCATATACAGTGGAATAATTGGTCAGTATACATTTTAGAACAGGGACCTGTGATTTGCAGTTTCAGTGAATGGAAGGCCTTGAGAATGCTGTGGTTGGCATTTGTGGTATTCCTCTGCGCTTGAGGCATTCCTTTGAAAAAGGATAATATTCCTAGTGTTAATCAGTTCTATCAGTTACAGAGAAATATTGAAAAAGCATCTGAAATAGCCCATTGGTCTCCCCAAATAATACTGATACCTGTAACTGGTCCCAACCTGGTCCGTATTATTTGGGAGACCAGTGGGCTATTTCAGATGCTTTGTTTTTCAATATTTCTCTGTAACTGATAGAACTGATGAACACTAGGGAAATGGAAGGCCTTGAGAATGCTGTGGTATTGGCATGTGTGGTATTCCTCTTTGCACTGGAGGTGTTCTTTTATTCACAGCAGATCCCTCATACACTAGTTCTTTTGTCTAACCCAACTCCTATTCCTGTGTCCTCCTCGTCCTCTTTTCCACCCTCTGCTGCCTTCCGCTGTCCTGTGCTTCCTTTCACAGAGCTGGAGCAGCCTCGCGGGGTCTCTAGGCTCGTGCCTCTTCCCCGCTCCCTGTCTCATCCTTTGCCTTCTTGCAGCTGTTTTGCCTTTACCTTCTTCATGTCTTTTTTAACAGAAAATGAACTCTGTGCTTTATTACTTTCCTATCTCAAAACTTAATTATGCTTATACTATGGATAGGAAAGAAGTAAGAAGAAAAAAGGGTATGCTTTCAGATTTCACAGGAAATAATTGGCGAAGATATTTTGGAGTAATTGTGGCAAAAGGTCACATCTTATGAATATTTGCCCTCTTTTATATTTAATAGTATCCTAACCTTTATATTAGTAATATTATTTCCAATACTCTGCAGTTATAGAACTGGAATGTTGCAATGAAGTCATTTATTTACTTAATTTTGAATAAATGGCCAAATTTTCTCTAGTAATCTTTTACACAAAAGAGCCCTCAAATTCATTTACTTTAAAAAATTTAAACATTTTTTAGTTGATGAACCATGATTATAGTAATAATTAACATCTATCATGTAACCCATTTTCATAAAGTAGGATTATTAGCATCATTACTTAATTTAAAAGTCTTATCATTTTTTAACTTTAATCCCATATATGTATTTTTTATCTTTCTAATGACTTATACCATTGAGACCTATAGGGTAGTCAATTATATTTCAAGGTCAGAGAAAAAAGAATTAAGAAAACAAAAGCTCTCAGATAATTTTTTAAAAAATAATAATTTAGCAGAAGACTCAGGCTAGAGGCTAGAAGATTGACAGAGAGTTTTTTTCCCCATTTATGTTAGTCTGGGCACAAGAGAAAAATACATATAAGATAAAATGCATTTTCTTTTAAATTTATTGTGATATTTTCCTTTTTTTCAAAGTATAGATACTCATATATAATTTTAAGACACCTTTTTCCATGTTTATTTGTCCTTTATGAATAGTAATTGTCATGCTTCTTCATGCCTGTGCTGAGTCACTTTGTTTGTGTATGACTCTTTGCAACCCTATGGACCATGGCCCTCTAGGTTCCTCTGTCCATGGATTCTCCAGGCAAGAATCCTAAAGTGGGTTGCCATTTCCTTCTCCAGGGGATCTTCCCGACCCAGGGATTGAACCCATGTCTCTTTACATCTTTTGGATTAGCAGGTGAGTTCTTTACCTCTAGTGTCACCTGGGAAGCCCATCATGCTTCTTGTTTTTTTTTTTTTGGTTACTTTTCTCAGTCGCTCAGTCATGTCCAACTTTTTGCAACCCTATGGACTGCAGCATGCCAGGCTTCCCTGTCCTTCACCATCTCCCAGAGTTTGCTCAAATTCATGTCCATCGAGTCAGTGATGCCATCCAGGCATCTCATCCTCTGTTGTCCTCTTCTCCTCCTGCCTTCAGTCTTTCCCAGTTTCAGGGTCTTTTCCATTCAGTTGGCTCTTTGCATCAGGGGGCCAAAGTATTGAAGCTTCAGCTTCAGCCTCAGTCCTTCCAGTGAATATTCAAGACTGATTTCCTTTAGAATTGGCTGGTTTGATCTCTTTGCTGTACAAGGGACTCTCAAGAGTCTTCTCCAACACCACAGCTCAAAAGCCTCAATTCTTTGGTGCTCAGCCTTCTTTATGGTCCAACTCTCACATCCATACATGACTGCTGGAAAAACCATAGCTTTGACTGTACAGACCTTTTTCAGCAAAGTAATGTCTCTGCTTTTTAATACGCTGTCTAGATTTATCATAGCTTTTCTTCTAAGGAGCAAGTGTCTTTTAATTTCATGGCTGCTGTTGCCATCATGCTTCTTAATTGAGTGTGAGTGCTAACCTTTGATTGGGCTTCCCTGGTGGCTCAGTGGTAAAGAATCCACCTGCAGTGCAGGAGATGTGGGCTCAATTCCTGAATTGGGAAGATCCCTTGGAGAAGAAAATGGCAACCCACCCCAGTACTTTTGCCTGGGAAATCCCAGAAACAGAGGAGCCTAGCGGGCTACAGTCCTTGGGGTTGCAAAGAGTGGACAGGACTTAACAACCTAACAACCACCACTACCACCACCACCTTTGGATAGATTATATATTTAAATATTACTTTAACTACTTTGAATCATACAGTTCAACTTTGTGTAAAATTTTTTTACAAGTGTCATTTTAGTTTGGTTTTTCTGATTAAACATGCTCTCAGTAAGAAAAACTTGAAAAACACAGAAGAAACAAACATAATTTTTTTGTAATCCCATCATTATCCATATATAAACATTATAAATATTTTGACAAATAAAACTGGAAGTATGGTATATATATAGTTTTGTATTCTGTTTTTGGAGGCAGAATGACATTGTTTACATTTGCATCATATAAACATGAATATAGACAATGGTTATGCAAAAATGGGAACAGAGACCAGTTATATGCTGAGAGTTAGTTTAGAGCAGAGATGATAGTGGCTTGAGGAGGCTGGTAGGAGTAAAGAGTGGTGAGATTCTGGACTTATTTGCATTTTGACAGTAAAACTTAACAGAATTTCTGATTTGTATGTGAAGTATGAAAGAGATGAATCAAGGATGATCTTCAGCAATTGGGTGAATGAGATTGATACTTAAGCTGTCAATTATTTTAATAAGCCATGTAATATTCCATCATGTGAATGTACTTAAATGTATTTAAATGTTTTCCTGTTGTTGGATATTCAGATTGTGTCGCTTTTCACTGTTAAAAATTAGTATGTATATCTTACAATTAAGTCTTTGACCATGGAGTTGATTGTATTCTCAAGATAGAGCTCAAGATGCAGATTTTTTGGGTTCAAAAGATATAGCTCTTTTAAAGTGGGGTGTGTGTCTTTAAAGCTGTGAATATTTTTTCAGAACCCATGTTTACATTGAGTGTATATGAGCACCTGCTTCGCCCCATCCTCATTGGCTTTGGGTGTCAGTACCTATTATTGTGAAAACACAAGTAACAGCAAATCAAAACTAGGAAGCTTTGCCAGTTTGGCAAATAAGAAATGATATATTGTTTTGTTTTGCACTGAGCATAAAGAAGAACAATGAATTTCCACACACACAGATGTTTTTGTTCATGTAGTTCTGTGTGAAGGTAATTTGCTGTTTGGAGTGTGGCAGTGGTAGGGGTGGTTTAGTTGCTAAGTCGTGTCTGGCTCTTGTGACCCCAGGGACTGCAGCCCACAAGCCTCCTCTGTCCATGGGATTCTCCAGGCAAGAATACTGGAGTGGGTTGCCATTGCCTTCTCCAATTTGTGTAGTTTTAGAAAAGAGGAACTAAAATTTCTGAGTATATACTTCAGTTAGATGTATTGTGAGGCACTTCATATTATTTTATTTAACAGTTACAAAATGTTCAGAGATAAGTGTTATTGTTTAAATTTTATATATGAAGAAACATATCTGCAGAGAATTTGTCAATATACATACAGAAGTTGCTTTATAGAGAAGCAGAATACATTTATTAATATTGCTTGAAAGCCTTCTCTTTGGGATGTTACTAGGTTTAAAGGGAGAAGGCAATGGCACCCCACTCCAGTACTCTTGCCTGGAAAATCCCATGGACGGGGGAGCCTGGAAGGCTGCAGTCCATGGGGCTGCTAAGAGTCGGGCACGACAGAGAGACTTCACTTTCACGCATTGGAGAAGGAAATGGCAACCCACTCCAGTGTTCTTGCCTGGAGAATCCCATGGATTCTCTCTTGAGCTTTACAAGAAGAAATTGTACAATTTCAAAAGTCCCATTTTAATATATAAAAAATACTATATGAGCTTTTCTATTCTTACTCATATTCATGTATATACATATATACACATACTCTGTTATATGTATATATACATATATGCTATACAGTTGTGGGCTTCCCTGGTGGCTCAGTGGGTAAAGAATCTGCCTTCAGTGCATTAGATTCAGGAGACGTGGGTTTGATCCCTGGAAGGGGAAGATCCCCTGGAGGAGGGCTTGGCAACCTACTCCAGTATTCTTGCCTAGAGAATCCCATGGACAGAGGAGCTTGGCGGGCTACAATCCATGAGATCACAAAGAGTCAGATGTGACTGAGCATGCACGCATGGACTATACAGTTGTACACTTTATAAAAATAAATTATACTTCAGGTGTGTATATATTTCATTTATGTGTAAATTACATATATATTTAATTATGTATTTATATATTTTGTTATATGTAAGATATATATTAAATAGATATAAATGCAGTTTATCAATGTAACAATTTTGTGTAAAGACTCTGATGCTGGGAGGGATTGGGGGCAGGAGGAGAAGGGGACGACAGAGGATGAGATGGCTGGATGGCATCAGTGACTCAACGGACGTGAGTCTCAGTGAACTCCGGGAGTTGGTGTTGGACAGGGAGGCCTGGCGTGCTGCGATTCATGGGGTCGCAAAGAGTCGGACACGACTGAGCGACTGATCTGATCTGATATATTTCTACTTCTATATATTACTTATCTATGTAAATATATGAACTATACATGTATGTGTATCTGAATGTATTTAGGAATGTATATTGTTAGAAACCTGTTCTAGGACATGTTTTGGGTGTGGTCTTTGTCATTCGCGTGTTCAGTCTTCTACTGACTTTTTGCCCTCAAGGTCTCGCTTCACCCTAAGTTAGAAGGTGTGTGCTGCCCCTGGGTTTTGGCAAGTACTTTGATTCACATGATCTTATGGTCTGAATTTACAAAGCCTGTGCCATAGTAAGATCTAGATTTCACAGATTTTCTTTTTTTTTTTTTTCTTTCTCTCTCTCTCTTTTTTTTTTTTGCAATTAATTAAAATCTTTTACTGAAATAGTAGAACAATGCAAAGTTCATGCCGGAAGCTGGCTGATTTCTATCATATAAACTCTTTAAGAAATGAATATCTGTGTACAATTAGGTATCTTTCTAATTGTTTACTATTTATCCCCAGACTCATCATTGCACCTTGATTGGAACGGTTCCTTTTAATTTACTCTGGGGCTTCCAGGTGGCCCAGTGGTACAGAACCCATCTGCCAGTGCAGAAGACACGGGTTTGATCCCTGGGTCAGGAAGATCCCCTGGAAAAAAATATGGCAACCCACTACAGTATTTCTTGCCTGGGAAATCTCATAGACAGGGGAACCTGGCGGGTTATAGTCTTTGGGGTGGCAGAGTCAGATATGATTTAGCAACTAAAATAACAATATATACATGTATCCGTTATCCCCCCAGTGCTGCTCACCTGAAACTATCACAATATTATTAGTTAGCTATACCCCAGTACAAAATAAAAAATCAAAAAAAGCCCATTGCAACAACAAATTGACTCTGATAGCTCATAGTGGTCAAATCATTGTTTGAATCCCATCTTGGCTTACGATACTATTGTGAGATAGTCGTTAATCCACGTGGTTTTGAGACTTGAGGCCAGTCTGCTGTTAAAATATTTCCTTTCCTCTTGGCTTCTCAGAACTGGATGGTGGAAATCCATTTACTTCTGAGGTCACACTAGTGGTAAAGAACCTGCCTGCCAATGCAGGAGATGTAAGAGATGCGGGTTCTAACCCCGAGGCAGGAAGAACCCCTGGAGGAGGAAATGGCAACCCACTCCAGTGTTCTTGCCTGGAGAATCCCGTGGATAAAGGAGCCTGCCGGGCTATAGTCCATGAGGTCACAAAGATTCAGACACAACTGAAGTGACTTAGTACACAATTCACTTACTACACTTAATGGATTCCCTAGTGCCTCAGATGGTAAAGAATCTGCTTGCAATGTGGGAGACCTGGGTTCAATGCCTGGGTTGGGAAGATCCCCTGGAGAAGGAAATGGCAATCCACTCTATTGTTCTGGCCTGGAAAATCCCATGGACAGAGGAGCCTGGTGCTCTACAGTCCACCGGGTCGCAGAGTTGGACATGACTGAGTGACTAACACACACACACCCACATACTTACTGGAAAGTTGGAAGAACTTCCTTTTTCTCTTTTTTGAATGTAATTCTCCCAAGTGTCTCCCCTCTAATGGCATGGAAGTAGGAAATGGAATCACCCTAGCTTTTCTTCTTCCACTTATGACTGAATCTCAGATGAAAATATTTTTTCAAGTTCACAGGATTAGAAATAAAACCCATTGGTTTGCCTCACGTTTGCAGAATTCATATTGCTACAGCCTTCTGCCTTAAGAACTTCAGTCCCATAATTGGTAACTGGAAGTACAGACAAGGCATAGATGAGACTAGGCAGTGGTGGGTGGGTGGTGGGCGGCCATCCCAGCCTTAGTTCAAAGAGTGTTTCTTTGATGTAGGCAAGTGGGAATGTGACTCTCACACCTTTGGATTTCCATGAGGATTTTGAATCACACTCATAATATAACTCCTATGGATTAGACGCTTTGTATGTATTTTCTGTAATCTTTGCAGTTACCTGGAAAGATAACATAGAATACATAAATATAAATTATGAATATAAAATGAACTAAGGATCAGAGTTCTGAACACATTTTCCGAGAATCACGTATTTGTAGATTTTGGAGTCAGAATTTGAAATCAGGGTCTGCCCAACCCTAGTCTATTCTATTTCCAATATACATTTTCTTTCAGAGTTTGGGGAATTTTATTTTCTATGAGAGATTTTTTTTTTAAAAAAGAGAATTGATGAAAATACCTACACATGGAAATTGGAATAATTCTAGAAGTGTCTTAATCTGCAGCTATTTAGCTTTCAAATACTTTTCTTCAACTTGAGTGTTTATAATTTAGACTACTTGAAATTCAGTTCAGTAGTGATGACAGGAGAGTACCAAAATAAGGTAGATGGTGAGCCTCAGAGCAGTAACATTTCTGCCCTGTACAATAATACTCAATAGATGCTTCAGAATACATTCTCATTTCCTCCTGCTTTTTGCTCTTTTTTCTTTCTGGGACATCTGTTAGTCTGTCAGAAGTCAAGTATCCTGACTTGATCCTTTGTGGGTCTTATAATTTATCTTCTATGTTGTCTTAGCATTTTAGATTCAGGCACAGTCTGTACGTTTCTCTTAATTTTTCTGTTTAAATATTTTATATTGGTATATTTTTAATTTCTCGTAATTGCTTTCTTTCCCTGGTTCTCTTTTTGTACCATCTTTTAAGAAACTTTCTGTATCTTCTTAAATTGGTGTTTTTTTTTTAAATTGTGTGTTTTAATAGGCAATAAACAATTTTTTCAGTTTTCTTTCTCCTGGTCTTTTTATATATATGTATTTTTTTCAGTTTGTTTCTATTGCTCTTTCTTTCACGTTGGAGGTGTAGATGATTGCATTTTCCCCAAATGGCCACAGTGATATTTTTGGTCCCACAAAAGCTTCCTGAACCTTCTACTCTCATATCAAGAAGTGAAGTCTACTTCCCTGTCTGAAGTTGGGTGGCACTTTTGGATGTCCCTATGGGTAGAACAAGGGGCTTCCGAGGTGGTGCAGTGGTAAAGAATCTGCCTGCTAATGCAGGAGGTGCATGAGATGTGTGTTTGATCCCTCGGTCAAGAAGATCCCCTGTATTCTTGCCTGGAAAACTCCATGGACAGAGGAGCCTGGCAGGGTACAGTCCACAGCATCACAAAGAGTTGGACACAACTCAGTGACAAGGACAAAGTGACACTGCAGGACTTGCAGACCCAGGTCACGAAGGCCGCATGGCTTTGGCCTGCTCATTCTCTCACTGTCACTCTCGCCTCTCTCACTCTCATCTCTCTCTGGGCGCTCTCTCAGTGTTCTCCCTTGGAATCTTGCCACCATTCTCTGAGGAGGTCCAGGTCATGTGGTATACTATGTAGGGCTGTTTTCAGCCAACAGCTCCAGCCAAGTTCTCCTTCAACAAGCCAGCAGCCACGGCCAGACATGGGAATGAGCCTTCAGATGATTTCACACCCCAGCCTCCTGCCAAGGCCCCAGTTATCAAGGAGCAGAGACTGCAGTCCTTGCCGTGCCCTGTTTTATTTCCTGATCCCAGAATGCATGAGCCTAATAAATTGTTTTACACCACTGCAGTTTGGAGTAATTTGTTATGTAGCCTTAGAAACTGGAACCTAGGCTTTTCTCAAATTTATGGTAAGACTTGTTTGGTCATTCACAGTTACAGATGAAGGAAAAGAAAAGCTAATTAGGAGCTCTTTGTACAGAGACAAGACTTGATGGCTGGCTGGCTTTCCTTTACAGTGAATGGGCTGTGAGCCAGCTGTTAGGCTGGGTGACCCCCAAATGCAGATATTGGTCTTTGTTCTGTGGCACTCTCACCCATACCTAGCTGCCTTTCTCTCTCTTAGAGAACTTAAATCTTATTTGGTTTGGGTTTGTTTTATGGAATAAATTTTTGTTTTCCTTGCTGGTAGATGTCTGTATCCAGAGGAGTCCGCCTGTTTAGGGGAGGGGCCTGTGGGTGTGGTTGATTATTTTGGGTGTAGTCTTTCACCTGACTCCTGTCTTCTGCCCCCGGACCTACTCCTGCCCTGTATCGTGCCTTGTGTTTTCACATCTTGAGTCTTTCAGTTTGTTGAGCACCACTACCCCTCTTTTCTGTACTCATCTTCCACTTGGACTCTAGGCTGGAGCTTCCTCTACTGCACTTCATTTTTTTCCAGCTGTTTTTGCTTTTCATATTTATCTTTTGAAAATTTTCTTCTATAGATAGCCAGTCTCCCTTTTTATTGTTTTTTGTTGATACTTTTTCCTGAAACAGAGTTTTCATAGGGAGAGGAAATGTTGTTTTGAACTGGACTTTGGGCCTTCTTGAGTCAGTTGCCTGACTATGTATTTCTATAGAAATATTTCATTTCATCTAAGTTTGAAAATGTGTTCGTATATACCTAGGAGTATGCTATATCTTTGCTTATACTCATTAAAAGTTAGCATATGTCTGATATTATCCTTCTTGCTCCTAATTTAGTGTGTATGTTTAACCTGATTGAGTTAGTTAGGTGAGAGTGTCTTTAAGTTTTGTTTCTTGTAGATTGAATAAACCTTTTGGGTTTAAAAATCTTATGATACTTAAACCTCTAGTTTCACGTATCCAAACTGTTGTAGCTGAATAGGTTTTTCTCCTTCTAAGCTATGCCTGACCAATTAATGTTAGAATTCTCCATACAAGGTCTGCTTTCCTCTGGGCCAGAGTGAGGGAAAAGGACTAACTTTGTTATTTCTTATTACCCACTTAAAATCTGAGATGAGAAATTTTTTTTATTAGAAATCTTTAATGGTAGAACTTCTTAACAGAGTGAATATAGGGGCTATAGAATTGAGAGGAATAAAGGATGAATTAATATTTTACTTTGTAAAATTAATAATATTTCTACCATAAAGAGATAGGATGAGGGATCAGTTTGGGGAATGCAAGAAAGATTTTTATTTCACATTTTGGTTTTATTTAATTTGATCATAATTGATCAAATAAAATGATCATAAATTTGGGGGAATATATAATTGGTAGTTGTAGTAAAGTATGGTGAAAGAGGTAAGGAGTAGATGAAATATACTGGAAGATTTGAAAGGAAGAGCAGACAACTGTAGGGGAGATCTAAATTTGGAAGGCAGTAGGAAAAGAGGTATAGAAAAACAGGACCTAAAAAGGGGATCCCCAATCCCTAGGTTGGGAAGATCCCTTGGAGAAGGGAATGTCTGCCCACTCCAGTTGTTGCCTGGAGAATTCCACTGGCAGAGGAGCCTTTTGGGGGCTATAGCCCAAGGGGTTGCAAAGAGTTGTATATGACTGAGTGACTAACACTTTCACTTTCAGATAAGTTGTATGTGAATAGTTTCATTGAAAACATTTCCAATGGTGTCAAATGCCCAGAAATAGCGTGTAGTAAGTTTGAATCAGTGTCGAAAATATCTCTGTATAGGCTTAGATTTAAAAAGAATAACTTTATTGATTTATTTTTGACTGTGCTGGGTTTTCTTTACCGTGTGGGCTTTTCTGTAGTTGTGGAGAGCAGGGACAGCTCTCTAGTTGCAGCGCACAGGCTTCTCACTGAGGCAGCTTCTCCTGTTGCAGAGCACAGGCCTTAGGATGCACGGGCTCCAGTAGTTGCGACGCATGAGCTCAGTGGTTGCACCTCCTGGGCTTTAGAGCACAGGCTCAGTAGTTGTGGCACATGGGCTTAGGTGTTCTGCAGCATGTAGAATCTTCCTGGATCAGGGATTGAACCCGTGTCTCCTGCATTGGCAGGCGGATTCTTTATGTTGAGCCACCAGGGAAGCCCTAGGCTTAGTTTATAAGTAGTAACTCATTAAGAGAAGATATTTTTTCAAAGGAAAAATTTATTCAATGAATAGCTGTTCCTGTTCCCAGGTACGTCTCAGTTCACTGGGAGAGAACAGGTAAGTGTGCATTTATGTATAGTACAGAGTAGAGAGGGCCAGCACAGAGACAGACGGTACTAAAGAAGCCTGAATGATAATATTTGTAAAAGCCATTTGTTGCCAGAGAATTGTTAAGATTTTCAGTAAAACTGTTTCTCTCTGTAAGATTATTTTACTCTTCTCTAAAAATATCTCAGAAAATTAGCTTCTGTTTATTTGAAGAAAGAGTCACCAGGGTTTATATATCCTTAGTTCATAAGTGAGCTTTCTCCTTCTTAATTGGCATGTGGAAGAGGCTGGAAGGTGGACACTGACACATGGAGCCCTGCCTTGGCTGCAACAGTGGTAGAGCCAGAGACCAGATTTCACGTGGTGAAGCATAGAAAGACTTTATCTATTGAGTGATAATTGTGTCTGGTTCTTTGCTAGACACTTCAATATATTATCACGTTCAATCCTTATAGCAACCCATTATATAGGCAACATAATTTCTTGTTTTGCAGATTAGGAAAATAAAACTCAGGAATGTTAGTAATTTGACCAAAGTTCCTTGGCAAGTAAATATTAAAGTAGGAATTTGTATTTAGATTTGTTGGCTTTAAATTCTTTCTATTACGTTTACTGTGTGGATGGAGAATGAAAGTAGTAGATATAGATTTTTACTTTTGGGGAATTAACAATGATAAAAAGAAAAGATGATATATGATGAGCTGAAGGAAGAGTCTGATAAAGTGAAGTTTAAAAAAATGAGGACCACATAGGTATGTCTGAATGGAAGGCTGTGATTCTGAAAATACATAAAGATGAGAGAGAATGAGAAGAAAGAGATGAAAGATCTGAGGCTGTGAGATTGGGTGAATAGGGTACCGTGAAGGTTAGTTACTAATTTTAAGGTCTAAATTATCCAAAATTTAAGTAGCTATTAATCTGTTTACCATGTGTTTTTTCTCTCTCTGAGAAGACTCTGCAAAATTTGCTATGCAAGAGATTCATCTTATATATGTTAAAACTATGTATAAACTATGTATAAGACCTATGTTAAAATTCTATGAAAGAGCTCTGTGTCATAATGGTAGCAAATATGAAAAGCTTATTACTGAATGAGTGAGAGTGGGGACGTATGTGGAGATTAAGGAGAATAAACTTACCTGTCTTCTCTGGTAGAGAAGTTGGTATTCTATTGAGCTGCTGAGATTTGACAAAGTTATTGGCCCTCAAGCAGTGCACAACTGGTAGTACCCAGAAAAGCCCTTGTTGGAATGCTATTGGAATAGTTTTTATACTTTCATAAGTGATTTAAGACATTAAGTGAATATCTGGTTTAAACTAAATATCCTTACAAGAAAGTGTTTTTGTTGTTTGTTGTTGTTTTTTGTTGTTGTTTCTGGTGGTGAAAAGTTCTGAGAAGTAAGACTTGAAAGATAACCAGATCTAGATGACCTGTTGAGATTTACTTTAGCTTTAACTGTTTCACATACATTATACACAGGGTGTATGTAAACAACCTCTGTAGTGTTATAATTCATATGTTATTCCAGTAACAGAAGAAAGTGATATTTACTTTCTTAAGTTCTGTACTATTGTTTGCTGCTTTATTAGACAGAAAGCATTTTAAAAATGAGATTTCCCCCCAAATGAAACAACCCCCCAAACAACTACCAAATCTTTCCAATCAATTCTAAAGACAATAAATTCGATTATAATAGGAAGTGTAGACACTGGGATGGAGATATTCTTCTTTAATGTTATTCTGTTTCTCACATGAAACCATGCACTTAGAGTCTTTGGCCATGATATCAGAAACTTTTCTCTCTGAACTACTGATTCTCTGCTTATTATTTATTGGGAGTAGAAAATGAAGCCATTGGATATTGGAAGACAATCAAGAATCAATTAATATTGTGCATTTTTGCAGTTCTATAAAGATAGATTGAAAACACTGTTTAAGAATTATGTAGACTCCTTCATGTTAATGTTTGACAGAAAACAACAAAATTCTGTAAAGCAGTTATCCTTCAATTAAAGAATAAATTTAAAAAATGAAAAAAATAAAATAAACCTTCAAGCCCCCGTAAAAATAAAGAATTTTGTAGAATCTTATGTATTTAGAAATTGAACACAGAGACCCTGTTGAATTTAAAGTTGAGTGATTCATCATATCATAAATGAATTCCTTTGAGCCCTTTACCAATTTTGGCTCTCTCCCTCAACTTTTCTTAAGGCCATCTTTTAATTTTTATGATCACAGAACTCTATTTTGTAAGTACTTTAAAATATATTAGCAGCTTCAAAGATCAAATGAAAATGAAACTAGAAGTTAGGTCATGTAAAAGAAAGGCACCTCACTAGGAGTATTTTTAGTGTCTAAGAAGTAAAACCACACTTGACACTTGCTTAATCTTCTATTTCTATTAACTTATGAAGCCCGGAACTGGAGGCTTAGTGGTATTATTTCTACATTGTAATTATACTAATAAACATCTTTGTCCATGACCTTGGAATTTACAGTGCAGTAGGAAAGATTTATTGACTTATGCTTTGGAAGAAGAATGGGATTATTGCATAAGTAGATTGCATGCTAAGCACATGTACTCGCATACCATTTATTCCAGTTAGTTTGAGCTGTTAACTTTTCTTTAGATTTTCTTGCAAAAATAGAGAGGGTTCTTGTTAAATCCAGATTCCTAAGAGATCTTTGTTACATTATTGAGTCGACTACAAAGTAACTACTTTACCTTGAAATGCACAAGAAGAATCAATAGGCCTACAAAACTGCCTTTTAAGAAAATGTTTGAAATCATATTTTTCCTGGTAGTCTAAATATCAGTGTGTATGATTTTTCTTGGTTTCCGTCTTTCTCTGGTTTTGTTGCAATATTAAAGTCCCTTCGAGTTAGAGGCTGAGTATTTGGGTTTTGATTTCTCTTTTGTCTCCTGCCGTGGCCTCCTCTTTGTTTGTCTTACTTTCTGTGAAGAAGCACTGCTTACAAGGAATTTTCCTTCGGGTGCCTTTACTTTTTATCTTAATATAATATCCCTATGATCTCCATTTCCTTTTCACTGTAGTTGAACTCTAAAAACATTTTATTTTTTAAGCTTTTAGTTGTGAAACACCATAGAAAGGCCACAAAAGTCTACAGTGGGTGTTTGCATGTTGAAACCTCTTCTCAAGTGATGTACAAGTCAAATCTCTTTCTCCTCTAATTAGACCTTATTCAGTTGTGACTGGCATTTGATCTCTTGGCACTCTGTCCTTAAATGAAGTTAAATTTTAGTCTGAAATATACATTTAAGTCCGAAAGCCAGCATTTTCAAGTATATGTGAACTATTTGGAATTTTGTAGATGATATTCATTTATATCATGCCACATAAAATACATAATGACTGAAGTTGATTTTTGCCATGTTAAATGAGAGTCTTTAGTTTCTTTAAATAATTTCTTCTATGATTAATTGAATTGATACTAGGTTCAAGATACTTTATGTATTATAAAATGCACTTTTATAAACTTATACCTTGTATTTGCTCAGTGGTTTATTTTATTGTTAACTATGGAGGGGGTTCTCTGAAATTTTATAAACATCCTTTGTGGACTGTGGTTTCAGGAACTGTTTAAATTTTATTAGCATTTGTTGCTGAATTAGAGATTAGTTTCTCAGAACTCTGCTAAGTAATGTGCAGATAATATTTCACCTATTATTAAAATAATTTTTTGAGATAAATATTATTATCCATAATTAACAGATGAGGAAACCAAGGCACAGAGAATTTAACTAATCCCAGGTTGCCAAGCTAGTGAATTGGTGGTACAAGGACTAAGCCCAGAGATGTTGATTGATAATGATGTTAATAATAGTAAGACTTTTCTCCCTACAACTGAGTTAATTGTAGTGAATGGATGAACCTAGAGCCTCTTAAACAGAGTGAAGTAAATCAGAAAGAGAAAAACAAGTATCATATATTAACACATACATATGGAATTCAGAAAAATGGTACTGGTAAGCCTAGTAGATAACAGACTTGTAGACACAACAGGGGAAGGTGAGGGTGGGATGAATTGAGAAGGTAACATTGATATATATATGCTATCACATGTAAAATAATGAGAAGTTGCTGTATGACACAGGGAGCCTAGCCTGGCACTCTGTAATGACATAGGACGGGGGGATGTGAGGGAACAGGGCAGGCTTACCAGGGAGAAGATATATACATAATTATGACTGATTCACGTTGTTGTAGAGCAGAAACCAACAGAACATTGCAAAGCAATTTTCTACCAATTAAAAATAAAAAAAAGACTTTTATCTATAAATATTGTTTGCTTTGAGTACACTATAACAATGACACCAACCATATACTAATTATAAGTATTCTGTGGTTTACTATGAAAATGCTTTTATTTGTTGTTTTAGGAGGCCAGTTTTTAAATTAGTAAAGAGTACATTATAATTTAAAGAGCTAATCAAAATTTATTTACTGTCTGAAAGTGTTAATTTTAGTTTTCATTAATCTGAGACTTAGTCATGGCTTTGTTTCGGAAATATTTAACTGTGTTCAATTATAGTAACCAACTTTAGAATATTACATTTATAATAGAGTGAGCATAAATTAAAACGTCTCAGACTTGGAGAAAATTACCTAATTATATGTTTATATTTGTAACATGATAAGGTGACGGTGTTTAACTCATTTTAGAGGTGTTTTACCTCTATGTGTTCTAAATCATGCCTTTCTGTTTGTAGGAAACAGTATGCTCAAGTTTTATTTGGAAGTTTAGTAATATTTTACTGTTACATCACTAATTCAACATGCTATTTCAGAAAATACCGGGGCTTACTAATATTAAAATTAGAATTTTATTTTAGTATTTTCACAATTAAAGCGTTACCTAGTGAATGACTTTTTAGTGCTTCTTAGGGAATGTGTATAAGTGTTATTTTCTATGTTTTAATTCCAGAAGAATATATAAGGTAGTATTAACTTCTATAAAATTAGGATGCCTGAAACTATAAAGAGTAAAACATATTTTTCAGTTTTGTCTTCTGATAATGAAAACCATCCCAAATTCCAAAATGTTGTTAAGGAAGTGTATGTACTTTATTACCATGATTATTGTTAAAGAGTACCAACTAGGTAAAATCACTGTGATTGATGAAACAGCAACACCTTTATAGTGGTTTCATCTTATTTCAGGAGTAAAGGCAGAGTATCAAAGTAGAAATAGAAATCATTTGTTTTTCTGATCTAAGTCTTGTGGCATAGAACAGACATAGAGTCCTTGTGGAATTTAGAAAATCGTTTATCAGTAGAGAATGTATATTTAAAACTTCTATGCTGTGTCATGGCTAAAAGCCTTAAAAAGAGGCAACTTTAATTATAAAGGGGGTTTGACAAAATCCCTTGAATCAGATGGAAGAATTATGATGTGACTGTTAGCTTAAGAAATACTAAGGCTATTATAGTGCTTATTTTCTGAAAGGGAAACAAATCATTGAAACCTTCTTTCTCAAGGGGTTGTATAAATGATAGTGATTAAATTTAACTGTATATTACATACATCCATCTATATATAGATATTTTGACCATTCTATAAAGGGTTATATAGCTATATAACTGAATAATTTCCTACCCTTTGTTGAGTAGAGCACATTAAAAAATCAATTTGAATTACTATTGTTATGATATCCTGAATATAAATTTAAACTAAGATTTCATGTTGAAAGCTGATCTTAAGAGAGTTGTGTCAGTTGTGTTTTTTTGTTTAGTTTGTTTATATATTTTTTGTTGAAAATAATGGAAAATAATAAGAAAAAAGGAAAATAGGAAAAGAATAATTCTATTACCATTTTGATGTATACCTTTCAAAAATTTAATGAATATATTTATATCATGTTAATATGTCTATCATATATGTATCTTAAAAATATAATATCATGTTTTATAGTATTATAGTACTACATTTTAAAATTTAGAAATATATCATGGTCATTTTAAAATATCAATAAATTAACTAATTTTTCAGACAGGAAAGAAAAAGAACAGAGAATTGCTTAGATATATTTTCTTATTAGAGTTTTTAGAATGAAAATATCAATTAAAATATGCATATATAAGTTAAGAAAGGCTTTGGAAGAAAACTTTTAATGAATTATAACTGTATGGATAAATTTATTTTGATTTATAGTACATAGACTCAATATTTTTCTGTAAGATAGTGGTATACATTTATCATACCTTTATACTGCCAAAAATATCAATTGACTTGCTCTGGTTTTAATATGTAGTTACAATTAGTTTCTTCTGATGATCTAATCAGACTTGAAACTGATTTTCTAAAGTATCCATAGGTGATTTTATAGTGGTCTAATTCCTAGAGTAAATTGTCACGTGTAGGAATAAAACTGTATCAGTCAGTATATTGTATGTATGTTGCAGTAACAAATGACTCCAAAATTTCAGTGGCCTTATGATAGGCAGCTTCTCACATGTACACACTCATCATGGATTGGCTGTGCTTCTACATCATGGGTTCCTCACTTTATGAGTGAGGCTGATAGAGCAGCCTCTACCTTAGACACTATTGGTCTCATGAAGCAACACTGTTTTAAATTCTGCCCACATTTCATTAGCCAAAGAAAGAAACCTGGGCACTCTTGATTCTGAAAGGACAAGGAATATATAATCTTGCCAGAAGAGGCTCCATCAATTTCATGATCAAGCCAGATCTCAGCGAGACAGGAGAGCATACTTCCCTCTCAGGAAGGTGGAACAAATACAATCAGCTACAATAACTAATTGTTCAAACTTTATAAAATACAGAGAAGATAAAGAATCTGTTTTCTTGTTAGCCATATTGATCAAATTTTGTATAACTTTACAGTTTGATATCTGTAACTAGTTTACGCTGGTTTGTTAAGACAGTTGAAAACAGGGAGCCATATGTCTCGTTGGCACTTTTTTTGTTGCTTAGAGTTTTTATTCGTATAAAAAGATTGTTCAGTGTATTATTCTGTTTTTCTCTAAATAAACTTGAATGTTTTAGACTATTAAGTGTTGGTCACTCAGCCATGTCTGACTCTGCAACCCCACGGACTGCCACGCTCCTCTGTCCGTGAAATTCTCCAGGCAAGAATACTGGAGCGGGTAGCCAGCCATTTCCTTCTCCAGAGGATCTTCCATGTTTTATGAAACATTTTCTGGGCTCCAGAAACCTTAGGCCTGCCTTTTCAAGGAGTTACCACTAGATGGTGATCTCGCTCATTTAGAAGGATAGAATAGCTGTGTGTTTTTCTTTTCTTCAAGTGAATGGGCTGGTTACAGAGGGACCAGAATTGTAAACCATACTAATGTTATGGGAAAACCTTTATATTCAAAATGGTACTATTCGTTGAGTATGTATATATACATGTGTGTACACACATGCATATCCTCACACAGGAAAAATTCCGTTTGAAGCAAAGCTCGAGCACAACAGTGCTTTGTTGTATTACTTCCTCAAATGATTTGATTATATATATATATATATATATATATACACACACACACACACACACACACACACACACACACATACACACACACACATGCATACATATACATATATATTAAATAAATGTTTTTTATATATATATATATATATATATATAAATATAAATATTTCCAACCGTTACTTCCAAAACACAGACAAAAGTTTTCCTAAGTACAGTTTCTCAAGAAATTGTACTGAGGCTTGGGTCCATCTATCTGACTGCCTTTTCCTAGTACTTTGTTTGAATTTACTAACTGTTGCTGAGGCTGTGGTTGTTTTTAGAAGTGAACTTCCATCTTTATTTTAGCAGCCTGTGTGTTATTCAGTCTCAGTCTCTTTTTCTATAATTAATAGAGTGAAGTGAGATTAAAATTTTTCTATTTCATGGAGATATGTTAAAAATTAACTTTTGTAGTTCATTAATCATAGAACAGGAGATCTGGTACCCACTCTTTTAGTTATTTAGAAACCTTAATGGTTATTTCCAGTGGTAACTTTGTTCTAACCTTTTTTCGCCAAAGTAACTCAACATATATAACCAATGTGTTATTGGTAAAAGTCTAAAAAAAAAGTGTTTGAAATTATAGACTAAATGGTGTGCTGCTGCTGCTGCTGCTAAGTCGCTTCAGTCGTGTCCGACTCTGTGCGACCCCATAGACAGCAGCCCACCAGGCTGCCCCGTCCCTGGGATTCTCCAGGCAAGAATACTGGAGTGGGTTGCCATTTCCTTCTCCAGTGCATGAAAGTGAAAAGTGAAAGTGAAGTCACTCAGTCGTGTCCGACTCTTAGCGACCTCATGGACTGCAGCCTACCAGGCTCCTCCGTCCATGGGATTTTCCAGGCAAGAGTACTGGAGTGGGGTGCCATTGCCTTCTCCGCTAAATGGTGTAGTTCTCCTTAAAAAATTGCTAAGTTCAGTAGTAGATTCTTTTCATCATACATTTCTATGACTCAAAGCTTATGGTTCTCTGTTATATGATTCAAAAAACATATAGGAATTCATGTGGTTATTAGTAGAAATAGAAAATATTTGGCTAGGATGCTTCATTTATATCAAGTAAATAATATGTACTCTGCTTGAGTAGTGTAAAAGTGAATTTCAGATAATGCTAAGGAAAATGATCTGTCACAAACCAGTTCTTTCTAAAATCCCTTTTTATCTAGCATATCAGTGAATCTTGATTCTCAAAGGTGAAATCTTATTAAAACTTTATTAGAGTCCAACTGAAGATGTAAATGAATGGTTGCAGTATGGCCAGAATGATCTCTTGTATTCATTCTAATTTGGCAGTTATAGTTTTTGTGTATGATCCCCGAGACAGAGATCAGAGAACGCTGCTGCATGGCTGGGAATTGTACAAAAGCTCATAGTGAACAGTAAAGCAAATTCTGGTTGAAAGAAGTTTGCGGTTTGGGAGTTCGCTAATTCAAGTGTTCCCCACAAGATGTACTGATGCAACTCTGTGGAATACTTATAAAAATCATTTGCAAGGAAAAGTCTAGTTTTCTGACCGTATCTGGCCTATATGTACCTTTCTCATCTTTTCTCCTGTCATTCTCAGTAGCTCCTTATCTTCAGACTAAAGTTACCTCTAGGATTTCTCAGAACATGCCATATTATTCTGCTGAGAATGCACTTCACGACACTGGTCACCTAGCTTTAATACAAGGTACTTTTTAAACTACATCTTTTTAGATAGGAAGTTCTTGCCAAGAGGAATATATTTTCTCTACTTATTAATTTACATATCATACTGCTGGTTTTGAACTCTGGCTCTGTGTAATCTAGGCACCTTCAACTCTGTGCCTCAGTTTCTTCATTTGTAAAATAGGAATAATAATAAAATTTACTTCATAGAGTTGTTATGAGGGCTGATTGTGTTAATGTCTGGCATAAGTAACTATTCAGAAACTGTTAGCTATTATTATTGCTATTACTGCTAGTATTTACAGCCTTGGCATGGATAGACGTATAATAAATGTATCTTGAATGATGAAGTAAATACAGTAGAGTCACATCCTATGTTTTGGTTAGGTTTTAGGATCAGCCTACAAAGCAAAAATCTTACATGGTCAGAAGCATCTTTAAGAATTCCTCAGGGAAATCTAATGGAATATTCGAAGTTAATAGTGGAAAAATAAGCTGTTTCATTTTTAAAATTCCTTTCAGAATATTCAGTTCAATAAACTGTTCTTATTTATTTTTATTTCTTTAAAAAGTCTTTTCTGGAGGGCCCAAACTAGAGATGCCATATTCTAGACAAACTCCAAACAGCTGGGTTTTCTTCCTTGTTGGACTGTTACCATTTCTTCAGTTAGACACCAGATGAAGAGGTTGTTTTACGTTCGAGGGCCAAATTTGATGAAGGTGCATTTTTTTTATACAGGGGAACCCCTCTCACTTTTGCCTCCTAGTTAGAGTGTTTGCAGCAGTAGAGATATTTGAGCGGTGAGCAACCAGGTGAAACAGCAGGCTTACTGTAGTTGCCATCGGCTTTATTCACGTGAATGAATATAATACAACTCTATGAAGTAAATTTTGCTGTTATTCCTGTTTTGCAAATGAGGAAACTGAGGCACAGAGTTAAAGACGCCTGCATTACACCTAGTCAGAGTTCAAAACCAGCAGTATGAAATGTAAATTTATAGATAGAGAAAATATATTCCTATTACAGGTTTGCTGTAAATAATAAATGTGACTTGGCACAGCGTCAGAACTGTGGTATTGAATTGCTGGTCTCCATCTCTCAGTTCTCTTCCTTTCCCCCATCTTCTCTCCCCTCTCCCTTTCAGAGTAAATATAATGGAATGGTTTTAACTCAAATAAACTCTACTTTCATATCTTAGATTAACAAATTTCAGTACTAATTACTAATTCTTCTGTTACTGTAATAGGATAATGTAGTCTGTATGGTAACAGTGCTTAAAGGGTGGTATTTAGATTAAATTAGATGCATAGATGACTTTTTACAGAGGAATTAAAATCTCCTTAACAGGAGGATTTAGATACAAGTACTGAGATTATAGAGCTTGGTATACTGTTGTGAGTGTGGAGTTCCTTTAATAACTATTTTAAAAGTGGAGGTATGTGCTAGTTAACCAAACTTCAAGATCTGCAGGGAAAGTTCATTGCTGCTGCCAACTTGTCAAGGAAAGCGACAGAGATACTCCTTTTCTTTTTAAAAAGGTGAAAATAAAAAAGCAACAGCCCACTGTGGTTTTGAATTATATAAAATTCTGTACTGCACTGACATGCTGCATAATTTATCCTTTGCTATGCAAATGTTTATTTCTTATTTCATTAGTACATAAGTGATGTCAGTGATCTCACTTTCTCAGAGGGGACCTTGAATTGTGCATACTTGGATTTTTGATGTTGAAGCAGTGCCATTGTATAACACTAATGCCCTAATTGGAATTTGTTTCAATATAAATAGAAAGCAGCCATTTAAATAGATTGAAATGCCTTAGTGACTTTACCAAGAAATTGACACGTAGGTGAAATACTAGTTTTCTCCTTCCATGGGGAATTCCCAGTTAGTGGATTTTTATGCAAAATCTGGAGAGATGGTTACTAATATTGTGGTGCAGGATAAAGAATAGGGTTTTAGACACATAGATGCAGAGAACACAGTACTAGCTATGACAGGGGAAGGGAAGTGGGAGAGGATGAAATGGGTAAAGGGAGTCAACTGCATGGTAATGGATGGAAACAAAACTTTGGGTCGTGAGCATGCTGCAGTGTATATGGACGTCTTCATAAAATATTGTACACATGAAACATACGAAGTTATAAACCAGTGTTACCTCAACTGAAAAAAAGAGTAAGGGTTTAGATTTAGAAGACTTGGGCTCACATTTTGGTGTAAATCCAGCTAGTAGTTACATGATCTTGGGAACATTACTTAACTTTTCTGATTCTTACTTTCCTTGTATGTAAAATAGAAGTGATAATGCCATCTATCTCACTGGACTATGAAGAATCAATTGAGTTAATATAACTATAAAATGCTTGTGTGATAATGATAGTATGTTTCAGTTGTCACTCTAGCTGTTTTTTCCCCTAGGATTTGGGTGAACTAAGTTAAAATAGCAAACATTTATCGCACACTTCTAATATGATAGGCATGGGGAAGGAAATGGCAACCCACTCCAGTACTCTTGCCTGCAAAATTCCATGGATGGAGGAGCCTGGTGGGCTACAGTCCATGGGGTCACAAAGAGTCGGACACGACTGAGTGACTTCACGACGACGACGAATATGATAGGCATGGTTCAAGAACAGACCTAGTGCCTTCGTACAAAGGTGGAATGCTCAGATCAGGAAATGTAGGAAAGGTTTGTAGTTCAGAATTTTCCCCTGTGAATATATCTCTAAAATGAAGATAGAAATCAGTGGTGAAATCTCATACAAAAAAATTCACCCAATGAATAAATTTTCTTAAGAAAAAAACTCAGACTTTGTTTTATCTACATTTAAATGTAAAAGAACCTAAGTTTATTTTTCCAATTTAAACTTGATCTTCACATTCTCTTAAATAATTAATTTTTACTCAGCTGATATTAGATTGACTTTATTAATATTATTTACTATAAAACATATTCAGCAAATCAAGATAGTCATTTAAATTTTATAGTACAATAAAAATATTAATATGAAGATATTTTAATTATTGTATAGGATTTATCTGTCCTATTCAATTACATCACAAAAAGAATTCTTGAAATTGAAAAATTCTTCTGACAGTAAGTTCTTTTTAAGTGTCAGAAATCCAACCATATGAAGCTCCTTATAAATTATTTGTATTTCTCAATTCTAAGTAGACATTTGTTTTAGGTAATTCCCAAATGATTTAAAAGCAGTATTTAATTTCTAAATGATATTTTCCTGCAACCTAATTCATAGCTTGACTCATTTAAAATATTGCTAGGGAATTCTGCAAATTTTTGGACCTCCACATAACTAAGGACTGTCAACTGGGTGAAGTTTTTAGAACCTGCTGAGCAGTCCTTAGCTGATAAAATCTAACAGAAGGACTTATTGTATTCCATCCCTTTATTTATTAGCTATTCACTGAGACAAAATAGAGGTCATTTAAGAGTTGGTTTTATTAAAGCATCATGGTGGTTGTCACCTGCAGCTAGTTTCTGTCTCCTAAGGTCTGTAGTGCAGCCAAAGGCGGTTTGTTTTATATTCTGAGAAAACATTACTGCCACGTTACTGCTTACATGCCATGTGTCACAATAAATCTAGCCGCCACTTGTCTGTACTTTTCTGAGTGTATTTTCTAGTTGAGAGGGCTCTCGTAATTCTCTTTATTATCCTCCTTTTTTTTTGTCATTTTAAGTGTCTTTTAACAATTTCTCTCCCAGTTTACCTCATTATTATCTAACCCACTTAGTCTACCAGAGTTTTGTAGTATTGTGTGAGGCATGGAACAAATTGTGTTAAATATGTTTTGAACACTTTTATGAGGTTCTTTTCCTTTCCACTATATTTTACTACTGATCATTTTCAGTGAGTTTACTGGACAGGATTAACTTTTTTCCTTTTATACTGATGGAATTTAGGAGGATGTTTTCAAAGGAACATGTGGAAATGTGGTGCCAATAATCATAAAGCATACAGCAAAATGTTATAGCATACTTTGAAATTTTGAAGGTGAATTTTCATTGCTTGTCTGCTCCATCTTTTGAAACTCATCTACCATATGGTCTTCTATTAAAGTGACTTTTTTACACCTTTTTGTCAATGTTATTTTACCTTTTTCAAGTGTGATAGAAATACTTACTTTAAACAATTTATGAATGTTTATATAATGCTTATGTGTAAAGGATGATGTAAAATTAAAATAGAAACTCATAAGTTGCTATATAGAGAGAGATTTAAAGAAGACTGTGTAATAACACCACATGTAGAAGTCTAAGTGTTACATTAATTATGCATATTAAATTTATGTAGCCTTTTACAGTTTATAGGACACTTTCACATCTGTGTCTTACTAGACATGTGAGTTCTAATAAGGGCTATTATTTATTAGTTCCCAAAGTGGGTAATTTATTTGATCTTTAGCTTTGGTTTATTAATGTCACCTATGTTTTGTATCAATTTATGATTAGAAAATTATAGAAGATAATGTCCTTAAGAAGATAACTGAAAATTGAAGAACTTTTAATACAAATTATCCATATAAAATGTAGAATACCAAAACTAAAATTTATTCATATATTAATTTTACTACATACCAATATCTTTTACTATTATATATATATTGTAAATTCTCTAGTTGCTTATCTTACAGATTTTCAAGCTTTATTATAAAATATGTCATTCTTTAGTTTCATGCCCAACTTGTATACCCAATTATAAATCTGGTGGTTGTGTCATTTTAAATGTATACTTTTTGTGGCAGCCTGCATAGTTCGACCCACCCAACAGCTAACTAATTCTTGATTAATATGATTTTCTTGTGGTCATATTATAATGGTAGGGCAAAAGACAGTGCTGTTTCTTTTTCCAACATGAGTTTTAATCCCTTGAGATGTTTTACCTAACTCATCACAGTCTAGGAATGTTTATTCCAAAATTACAGTGGAACAGTAGTACAATTTTAGAAAAAAAGGTTACAGATGTTCTTTTCTTAACCTAGGAAATGCAGCTTTGTTCTTTTTAACGTCTTACATTTTGTATGACTAACTTTTCTACCAAATTGAAAAAGCCATTAGCTTTTACTCTGTAGAAATGTGGATCCATAGATATTTCCCATTAGACAAAAGAAAATCTATGAAAGTGAAATCTCCTGGGGCTTGGTCTTCATAGCTGGCGTAATGGTCTAAGGCGGTACAGTAGTGTGCTTATGAGAAAGAGCTACGTTAGGTGATTCCCTTAACATCCAGGAATAATAGTTGGAGATTTTTGTACATTCTTTCAGGTAACTAACTTTGGTACTAAATACCACATTTATTAATCAAGTATTCTAATTCAGGGAATTTGTGTTATAAATGTTATACTTTTGAAACTTTTACTGAACAAACTTTAAACTCTGTATATCTTGTGTCATTTAAAATTATAGCTAGCTGTGAGGTAATGAGATATACTATATTGCCCTATTGTTTTGATAAGTTTTTTTTTTTTAAAGAACTTCTCTTCAAAAAAGACCTCCGTTGGTGATGGTTGCACAACTTTGTTAATATAATAAAACCCACTTAATTTTGCACTTTAAAAGTGTGAATTATGTGGCTTGTGAATTATATCTCAATAAAGATGTTATTCAGCATTCCACTGTAAAATGTTTTCATAGGTGCAAAGTAATAGAATTTCAATTTATATTCACAATTAATTTTTTAAAAATTGTTAAGTGTAATAAATGTTTAGAACTTTAGAAGTAAGTATGAAATTATGTATGACTTAAGAAAATGATTTGTGTTCTTATTCAGTGGTAACACTTTGATTATAGAAACTTCAGAAACTGTAGATAAGAAAACAGACATTTAAAAAACATGTCAGTATTTTAATATTCACATCTCTTCTATATTCTACCCCTAAGCTTTCTCTGTACTTAACTACTTGGTTGGTATCCATACTTACCCTGCCATCTTTCATTAGTGATACATTGCTTTTCATGACCATCTTAGGAAAATAACTAGATGTAAAAATATCTTATAATAGTATTCTAGTGCAAGCATTGGCTTTTCCCTCTGGACTATGAGAGGTATACGTGAGCAATGACATCATTATCTTAAAAGAAATACAACAAATATATTGCAGAATAGCTTCTAAAATACAGTCAGCTTGGGATTCTGTTGTAAATAGTTCTTTTAAAACACTTTGGATTTAAAGTGAAAACTCAGAATGTTTGATAAATAATATTGTGGCATTGGTTCTTGTCTAGGTGATATTTTTCCTTTTAAACTTTTGTTATATTTTAGCATTAACTTTCTAATAGCTAAAATTGTTCACAACACAGTTTAAAGATAAATGCAGTATCAGGCTTTGAATTTTTCTTTTTTTTTCTTTTTTTGTAAATATTAAGACCTGAGTACAAAATGAGGGCTGTATTGTGGATTAAGTGAAATATCTCAAGGCTGTGCTGTTCTGATAACTGAACCTGAAGTGACCTTTCTCAGACACAATTACAGAGCTGTATGTTTTTCCTTTAATTTCATCAGGGGTTTAATTAGTATACAAATAAAACTTCCCTTATCTTCCTTTCTACCTAATTGGCTTGTCTTCGCTTATATATGAAGTATGTGAAAGTGGGCTGTAATTAGGGTGACCGTGTTAACCTCTTTTCCTCAAATGTGCTGTTGCCTGAAGGCCTCAAGGCCTAGAAACAGTGCTTTGGATTATTGCTTTGCAATCACGATGGTTGTCCCATAGGTTTTCTCATGAGCAGAAGGGCTTTGGGTGCTGCAGGTTCCCACTGCTTAACAGGATCTTCATTCTTCTCCCCACTAAATGTTTATTGATTATCTTGCTGTTCCAGGCTCAGCCTCCAACAACTTAATATCAGGTGACAGTCAGGAGAGTTCTCCAAGTAATTAGAGTTGAGCATTGGGGGAACAATTAGGAGCAGAGTTATTAAACTTGATTTATCCTATTCTCTCCTGAACAGTTTCTTGGATATCAGAACATCACACTTTCACAATCTACCCGGTAGAGAAATTAGTGGCTAACCTGCTGCTTATCATTGTTGCCTTGCTGCCCAGAGGCACACCTTCTTGGTTTGAGTCCTTCGGTTGGAAATATTAGAGTCTGTGAAGTTTATCATGGGTTTTAATTAGATAAATCTGAACAGGAGTAAAGAAAAGCTGAACTTCAAACTTTATATGTATCTATAATATATTTTATAAATGGTGTAAATACGTATGTGTATGTCATATATATATATATATATATATATATATATGCACACATATACATATGTTTTTCTTTTTTAAAAGCTCAGTGTTAGGGTTTTTAAGGATTCTACTTTTTCCATCAAAGACAATAATGTGGATATCAGTAAAAAGACTTATTACTGCATTGTGATGTTCCTCAGCTCTTTAAAATGAGACTTCTGTGTCCATAAGTTATATAAATGATTATTCTTTTTTCAAAAACCATTCTCTCTTCATTTTTACACTAAAGAAGTATGATTCATACCACTTTATTTCTGCCATTTTTTGTTTGTTGTCTGTAGGTTTAGTCTTAGAGTAAACTATTCAGCTGTACCTCTGACGCAGGGTGAGCTTTAGGAGACTTTGGTGGCTCCCTGACCTTGCACCTGAGAGAAGGAGGTGAAAGCTGATGCAAGCTGGTAGATTTAGATATACAGTGGAGATTCTAATTCCATGAGTTATAGCTTCTTTGGAAGGGTATCATAGAATTGCTGAAAAGTCAAGTGTGGTTTTATAGTGATTTTAAGGTCATGGGTTCCCTTAGATTGGACCAGTGAGCTTCACTCTGGACAAGACTGGAATCAATATCCTGAACGTCCCTCACAAATATACACCTCTAGTCATAAGAATTACTGAGCAAGAGAATTTGAATGGATTGGCACATTCTATTATTTCTGTTGGAAAAAGAACTCAAGCTTTATGTGTAACTGGTGGTGGATCATTAATTTTATCTTCACATCTGAAAAATAGCATTTTTTTTATTACCTGAAAGAAGTCAGAAATATTGACTTTAAAAGGACTCAACTGGGTTTTATTTTTTTAAATAAAGAAATCTCATGATACTTCAGTGCCGTTAAATATCTTAACATTGGCACAGACTAAGTAGGTTTAGCACGGCTTTTCAAATTTCTTTTTTGTTGTCTTTCTAAAGTTGGCTCAAATCAGTGACTACTTCCAAAGTGAGATATTCTTGAAGATCTGTTACTACTAGAGATTTTAAATAAAACATAATGTCTAAAAAGTAATCATAGTTTGCTTATTTTTAGTTTTTGACTTGTATTTGTCTGACAGCATGCAGCTTGACTGTTTGAAAAGTAAAATACTGAATTAAAAATTTTTTTTAGCGTTTAAAAATACCTTATTGGTTTTGCTTTCGATTCACAGTGTTTATAGAGTGAATTAATTGTTTTAGCCCCATGCAGGCAGCTTGAGTTTTTTATTTTATTGTGAGTGCATTAAAATAATACTATTAGAAGAGTTTTAAACATGAAATTACTGCATTTTGGTTGTTCTTTACTGGGTATTTGAAGCATGGTTATGAATGTTAATATGTGGCTAAACTCTTAGAAAAAAGCAAAAATATGTGTATACAATCAATTATATAGCTCAGTGTCCAACAAACTTAATTGAAAAATTGGTTGATAAACTCATATTCTAGAAATCTCATAGACAGAGGAATGAGCAGATTTTCAGTGCTAAGAGATCCTCTGATCCCTATATTATTTTACATCCTAGAATTTAAAATAAGAAAATGATCCTTTAACTTACAAGTTTCTAAAACCTTTAGCCTTAGTTCCAAGATGAAGTTGTACTCTTGTATTTTGAAACTTTTGCTAAGTGAATGTTTCAGATTAAAGCACATAGCAAAACAAACATCAATCAACAAATTTTGTACTTCTCTGAGTTGGAAAATATTTATGGACTGTTTTTATAATAACAAATGCAAGTATTATTTATAACTCTCTGTTGAAATGTTGATCAGGTTTGTGTTATCTCTGATATGAGAGTTTTTTAATGGAAAACGAGTGAATTTTATTTTGGAGTCCAGTTTGCTTTTTCGCCAAGATGTATATAGCAATCTATTACAGATATATTTATAAAGATAGCAGTGATGCTTTTAAATCTTGGGTTCCCATTCTCTTATTGGTATCCTAATCCACCTCCCTCTCAGTCACACACACACTTTGGCCATATGATAGTTCTTGCACAGATTCTAAATTTCATGTGCGCTTTCCATTGAGATCTTTATTCTTTGTCATTAAAGGAAGATGTAACCTGAGATTTTTAATAATCAGATATTTTTACCAAGAAAAGAATGTATTCTCCTTGTAGTATTTTAAAAAATAAAATAGAGTTGTATTTTGCAGCTAAACATTTTTCAGAATCTTCTCACTTGTATCATTTCTGTTTAGCACGTATGTAAAATTTTTGCCAAAAATTTGTTAAACCTTGATGTGTAATGACCCAAGTCTACTTCTCAGTCAGTCTGTATCCTTCTTTGTTTAATAGCCTATGGCATAAATTGAAGTTAATTATCGGGGCTGACAAGTAACTCTGTTTTCTGTCTGCTTGCAGAGTCTCTCCGAGGCAAAGATGGAGCTGAGAAGAAAAGATCAATCTCTGCGTCAGCTCAATAGACATCTTACCCAGCTGGAGCAGGACAAGCGTCGACTGGAGGAGAACATCCATGATGCAGAGAGTGCCCTCCGCATGGCAGCCAAGTGAGCATTTGGACCTTGGGGAGATCACTTAAAACAGACAAAAGATCAATTCTTACTTTCATGCTCTGGGTTTTAGCCCTGGATAATACAGTGTTAGAAAACAAAAGTACAGCTGTCTCTCTTTGAAATTCTCTGATATATCCTCAAAAAGAGAAGACTCTTAACTCAACATACTAAATGTATATTTTATTGAGAAACCTTAGAAAAGAATAAGTTTCTATATAACCGCTGATGTTGTGTGTTTTAGGCTCTGTTGTAGTGTTATCTTGTTTGAAACCAGGTTTTCATTAACATAGGACTCGTAATCTATAAGACACTTTATTCTAAAGTTTTGAATAGTTTCTGTATCACATATTTCTCAACCCTTTCTGTCCCATTGCCTTCCAAATTTGCTTCTGCATATATTATAATATTCTAATATTGCAAGTCATATTTTCATAAAGAAATGTTAGTATATAATCAACATGTGTATTATAGCATTTTTAAAGTACACTAAAGGCATACTGATCATGGAAAATTCTTTTAATTTTATGGTTGTATATTCAAATATGTTAAATAGAGAAAAATAGGTGGTTTTCAGAGGGGGCAACTATGTAAATGTGATAGGAGTGTTTTTCGTTTTACCAGGTAATCATGTTGACATACATTGTGAAGTTCAAATTGAACAGTACTCTTGGGTATTTTTATTTGTTCCCCACATCAAATTTCATGGAGTACTTTAAGACAACCCTTTTTACAAACTGCATGGCTTAAAGAAAATCTATTTATGGATTAAAGAAGCATCTAATTTTAATACACTTACTGTTTCTAAATTTGGAATTCTTGATTCCTGTACTTGCAAGTACGCAACACACATGTATACGTGTGTGTGTATGTGTGTGTGTGTGTGTATTTACAAATATATAAATACAACTTAAAAATGTCTGGAGACAAACTCTATCCTTAAGCATAACATGAAAATATGAATGTAGTCTATAAACTAAATCACAAAACAAGCAGTCTGCAATCCTAGGATATCCACAGCTTTGTCAGTTGGCCTGGGATGTTGCTCACACATAATGAAAAAAATGAGTTTACACAGTACCATAATATTGGCATGTTTGAATACCCACCAATACATATTTGAATAATTGTAAAGCTCTCTAACACTGTGCTACGCATATTGGGTATATGAAATTGTCATTTTTTAAAAACGTAAGTCTGACTGAATCAGTTTTTTGCTGTCATTTTTCAGTTGGTTTTCTCATGTCAAATGAGAATCTTAGCATAGGTAATTTTTAGTATGTCTTAGAGCATTGAAAATTCTAAGATTAATGAAAACAAGATTATAAAACCTCTAGATTCATATTGCATCTTCACAGTACTACTGGTAATTCAGGAATTTGTCGTGTCTGAGATCTGTGACCATGGGCACATATTCTTAATAACACTAAAAAAGCTAATTTGAAATTTGGAGAGCTAATACATTATTTACAGTTTTTAATTTGTAATTCACCATTAAAACTTTGTCTTCAGCATTTCCATCTAAACTTTTAATTTCATCATAAAAGCTAAATTCAATATACAGGGCTAGAAAAGAGAATAGTAAATTTTCGTATTTCTGGTCAAGGCCATAAAGGGTTTTTGTGTAATTATTATAGCACAAAAAACCTGTCAAAGGGAAAATATTATTGTGCATAGTATGGCCATTTATATCCACCACTAATATTTCTAAAGTCTTTTTCATTAGAAGCTAAAAGAGTGCGAGTTTAACCTTTTCAACACATTGTATATCAATTATGTAATCATGATTTCTTTTTTCATTCTTTTTTTTAACTTGGAAGATATTCATATAGTTTTTCTCACCTCTAATTTACGGCAGGCAATATAACTGAAAATAAGAGTTAAATGTGAAAACATACCAGTGAATATGGTTAGGTTTTACACTTTTGGAAGGAGTACGATGAAAACCAACCCTTATTTTCCAGTGACAGTGACTTAACCCTAAAATGAATGCAGTTACAGTAGGGTTTGGGTTTTACTAATACCTAATCTTTATTTTGTTTCTAGAGACAAAGAATGTGTTGCCAATCATATGAGAACAGTGGAAAATATGCTTCATAAGGTACTATAATTTTTCTTCAATATTGTTCAGCTTGTACTATGATACAGTTCTCCTGGTCATTACTTTTATCAATATTAACTACAAAGTACTTTGATTCATTTTGTAGCTTTCTTTAAAAATAAGTTAACAAAAGGATCCTTTTAAATGACTGAAAATTTGTATTGGACAATGCTATATTATATAACTTTTTTTCAGAATTCACTTTATGTACTTGATAAAACTATGAAAATAGTGGTTTCTCCAAACTAGTATAATTGAACTTGAGTTGTTTGTGGTCTTTGCTCACTGAACTAGAGGCGATTAAGATATCATGTCTTATAATGATAAAATGTTTGAACACACTGTCCCAAGTGGTGCTAGTGGTAAAGAACCTGCGTGCCAATACAGGAGATGTGAGAAACACCGGTTTGATCCCTGGATCAGGAAGATCCCCTGGAGGAGGAAATGGCAACCTCTCCAGTATTCTTGCCTGGGAAATTCCATGGACAGAGGAGACTGGTGAGCTACATAGTCCATGGGGCTACCAAGAGTCGGACATGACTGAAGTGACTTAGCACATCGTCCCTCTCAGCACTCTTAAACCTACTATTCTATATACATATACATATATATATATATATATATATATATATATATATATAGAGAGAGAGAGAGAGAGAGAGAGAGAGAGAGAGAGACATCATATATTGTATTTGGTAGTACTCATCTACCTTAACCTAGGCAATGATATTTTCCAAGTTGTAATTTATCTTCTTGGTAGGCAGGCACTTTACCACTGAGCCACCAGGGAAACCCCTTATTTAAAAGTAGAGAAACATTATTTATGTGTTTCTGTTATTGTTTAACAGGTAATTTGTTAGAAATATAAGTACCGAGTACTTTTAAGATATATGGAGTTTATGAATAAATCATATTTAGAATAATTTTTGAATCAAATTTTTTATATAATACAGTTTTAAATCACTTAAAATCTCCTATAACTAATCTTGTTAAAGAAATAATAAATAACATTAACCAACCAATATTTAATACATTTTAACATCTTAAAAACACTGGGCATCTCTGTATTCTTTGATATTGTAAGTGACTGGCTAAAAGTAACTCACCAAAAACATTCTGAAAAAACAAATCTGATTTTTAAAATTTCTGAGTGTTATTTTTAAGTAATATTTGAAACTATGAATTCTCCTCCTTCCTGTTTAAAACATTTAGCCTGTCAGTGTAGTTTAAATACAATCACATCAAGTCCAAATATACTAGAAATCTGAAATTTAGGTTTGTAGGAAAAAAGACATTTTGGTTAGATTTTTTTGTTTTTTCAGTATATGGTGAGACTTCGGATGGGAAAAATAAACTATGTCATGTACATAGCATACCTTTCTATACCAGTTAATATTGCCTTTGAAATTCAATTGTTTGTCATCTCCTCAGACAGAGGAAAATAATGCTGGATAGCAGCTGTCTTGGGCGTGGACTTTGACATCAGACAAAACCCATCATCAGTGTGAAATCTGAATGTCATACCTTACCCTTTTGTTGTGAGAATGGCAAAATATGTCTTTTAAGTATGATAAAGACTGATTGCAACACAACAGTTATAATCATAGAGTTCTTCATTTGCAGTTCTTTTAACATCGGAGAGAAAGAAAGAGGTCTGTAGAATTGGCCTGCAACCACTGGAATTTTACTTTTGCTATATGGCTCCCCACCCCCCCACCTTTAGATGTAATAGTTATTTTGCAAATTTCTGTATGTATAGTGATTTTTAAATTATAATTACTTTTCAAGCTTGACATGAAATTTTAGGAAAGGCTAATTGATTATTGGACCAATTCTCTTTTCTACAAAGTGTGGGTGAGAACAAATGGGTGATAAGGAAGAGACCCAGTGGGTCCCCTCTGAAGTTCTCAGGGAGGTACAGCCCGTCTGTCTTCAAGCCAGAGCTTGCAGGTTTATTTTTCTGGCCACTGTGGACTGTCTAGTGCCTTTTATTTCTTGGAGAAACTAAGAGTAGTACAGAAGGAGGGTTTGCGCTATCCTATGCAGTAAAAATGATTGTGGTTACATCTAAGCTGTTTGACATAGTTTACTGTACATAGTCAAATAATATAGCTATTCAGATTTTTTAAGCACATATGTTTTCAAGGTATGCACCAAGTTTTCTGGAATAAAAAAAATTTTTAACCTGCTGAATTGAATTTTAATACTAACTTCTAACACAAGAATCAAGTAAAAAGAACTTTCATGTAGAAATTATTTTCTTGTACTTTAAATAAACTAAACATAACTGTTTTTAGGAGAAGCTATTACTTTTATGGTATTTGTTCATTTTTAAATTTGATACATTCAACTGTTCAAATCCTAAAACTGTATTACACACAGCAGTTGACTGTTTATTATTTTTAAAACCCTATTTGGGACTGATACTAGTATTAAAAAAAGAAGGCCCGTCATTCTTATTTAAAAGCATATATTTTTTCAAAGAAATAGAAATTTTATTTTGATTGAATTTAAATATATTTAATTTATGACTGTTTTAAATGTAGACCAGAAGCTAACTTTTTATTAGGAAACCTTTTTGGACTAATTTCAAGTTATTGGGGTTAAGAAAATTAGGACAAAGATATACAAAATTATTATAACTTTTCATGAGGTGCATTTTTTAATGCATACACTTTTCTGTTTAGTTGAATTCTGAACTACTTTTTGTATTTTGGAAAAACCATAACTATTGAACATTAAAAGAAATCACTAAACCATTTAAAAATGTACAGTTCAGTGGCTTTCAATGTATTTACAGTGCTATTCAATAATCACAAGTATCTAATTCCAGAGTATTTTTATCATCCCCCAAAGAAACCCAGTACCATTAAACAGTCACTCCTATACCCCCTTATCCTACTCTGCTATTGTCTTTTTACTCTTTTGTCCTTTGATGAACAAAAGTTTTCAACTTTGAAGTCTAGTTTTTTTCTTTTGTTGATCATGCTTGGTCTCATATCTAAGAATGCAGTGCCATTTCCAAGGTTGTGAAGATTTTCCCCACATTTACTTCAAAGAGTTTTATAGTCTTAACTCTTGTATTTAGTTCTTTGCTCCATACTGAGTTAATTTTTATATATGGTGTGATGCAAGGATCCAGCTTCATTTTTTTTTCCATGGATGTCCAATTATCCCAACACCCCATGTATTAAAAAGACCGTTCTTTCCCACCATTCAGTAATCTTAGTACTCTTTGTGAAAATCATTTTAAAACAGATGAAAAAGTTTATTCCTGGAATCTCAATTCTATTCCACTGATATTTATATTCATCTTTATATCACGGCCATGCTGTTTTGATCACTGTAGCTTTGTAGTAAATTTTGAAATCTAGAAATGTGAGTCTTCCAACTTTATTATTTTCTCAAGATTGATTTGACTTTTCAGGGTGCCATGTAATTCCATATGAATTTTAGGACAATTTTTAAATTAAAATTTTTTTTTAACTTTTTATTTTGTATTGAGGTATAACTGATGAACAATATTGTGGTAGTTTCAGGTGAACAGTGAAGGTACCCAGCCATACATATACATGTATCCATTCTCCCCCAAACTGCCTCCCCTACCCCATCCAGCCTGAAGAAGACAGTTGGAATTTTAGTAGTGATTCCATTAGATTTACTAGATCAAATTTGGGGAGAATTGCTGTCTTAAGTCTTGCAATTCATGACATGAGATGTCTTCCTACTTATTTAAATCTCTAATCTCTTTCAACAATGTTTTATAGTTTTCAGTGTACAAGTTTTGCCCCTTGTTTAAATTTATTCTTCATTATTTTATCCACTGAAATGCTGTTGTAAATGAAATTATTTTTAAACTTCATTTCTTGGTTCTTAATTGCTAGCATATGTTAATATAGCTGATTTTGTGTATGGGTCTTGTATACTGCAACTTTGCTGAATTTATTAGCTCAAATAATTTTATGTGTGGATTCTTGAGGATTTTTTATATATAAGATTATGATTTCTATAAATAAAAGATAATTTTACTTCTTTCTAATTTGGGTGTTCTTTCTTCCTTTCTTCTTTTCCTTTCCTCCCCACTCCTTTCCTGTATTTCTTTTTTTAAATCTAATTCTCTGGCTAGAACTTGCAGTCCTAGCCATAAGATAATGTGATGACAGCAGACCTCCTTGTGTGTTGTTCCTGATCTTATAGGGAAAGCTTTTGGTTTTGCATCATTAAATATGATGTTATATCTATTTTTTCCATAGATGTCCTGCATGAAAGTGAGGAAACATTTTTCTGTTCTTAGTTTTTTGAAGTTTTCTTATCATGAAAGAGTGTTGTTATTTTTATAAAAGGCTCTTTCTGCCTCAAATTAGATAATCTCTTTTACTTGCAACCTTCATTCTATTAATGTTGTGTACTATATAGATTGGCTTACATATGCTAAATCACCTTTGCATTGCTGGTGTAAAAACCACTTCATTATGTAGAGTACAATCATTTGACTACTGCTACATTTGGCTTCCTAGCATTTTTTAAGGATTTTTGCATCTGTGATCATAAGGAATATTGGTCTGTAGTTTTCCCATGATATCATTGTCTGACTTTGGTTTCAGTGTAATACTGGCCTCATAGAATGAGTTAAGACGTAGCCTCTCCACTTCAAATTTTTGGAAGAGTTTGAAAAAGTTTGGTGTTAATTGTTTAAACTTTTGGCAGAATTTACCCATAAAGTTATCTGGTCTGGTGATTTTCTTTGTTGAAAGTTTTTTGATTACTGATTCAGTCTCTTTCCTTGTAATCAGTTCAGTTTAGTTGCTCAGTCATGTGTGACTCTGTGATCCAACGACTACAGCATGCCAGGCTTCCCTGTCCATCACCAACTCCTGAAGCTTGCTCAAATTCATGTCCATCGAGTCAGTGATGCCATCCAACTATCTGATCCTCTGTCGTCCCCTTCTCCTCCTACTTGCAATCTTTCCCAGGATCAGGGTCTTTTCCAATGAGTCAGTTCTTCCCATCAGGTGGCCAAAATATTGGAGTTTCAGCTTCAGGATTAGTCCTTACAATGAATATTCAGGACTGATTTCCTTTAGGATTGACTGGTTGGATCTCCTTGCTGTCCAAGGGAGTCTCAAGAACCTTCTCCGACACCACAGTTCAAAAGCATCAATTCTTTCACGCTCAAGCTTTCTTTATAGTCCAACTCTCACATGCATACATGACTACTGGAAAAACCATAGTTTTTTTTTTTTAATTTTATTTTATTTTTAAACTTTACAAATTGTATTTTGACTAGATGGACCTTTGTTGTCAAGGTAATATCTCTTCTTTTTAATATGCTGTCTAGGTTGGTCATAGCTTTTCTTCCAAGGAGCAAGCATCTTTTAATTTCATGGCTGCAGTCACCATCTGCAGTGATTTTGGAGCCCAAGAAAATAAAATCTGTCTCTGTTTCCATTGTTTCCCCATCTATTTGCCATGAAGTGATGGGACCGGATGCGATGATCTTCATTTTTTGAATGTTGAGTTTTAAGCCAGCTTTTTCACTCTCCTCTTTCACTTTCAAGATGCTCTTTAGTTCCTCTTCACTTTCTGCCATAAGGGTGGTGTCATCTGCGTATCTGAGGTTATCAATAAAAGTTAAATAAGCAGGGTGACAATATACAGCCTTGACGTACTCCTCTCCCAATTTTGAACCAGTCTGTTGTTCCATGTCCGTTTCTAACTTGCTTCTTGACCTGCATAATCAATAAAGCAGAAGTAGATGTTTTTTCTGGAATTCTCTTGCTTTTCCCTTGTAATAGATCTATACAAGTTTTCTTTTTGAGTCAGTTTTGATAGTTCATGTGTTTCTAGGAATTTGTCTTTTTCATCTAGGTTATCTAATTTATCCACACATAGTTGTTCATTTTCTTAGAATTGTTTATTTCTCCAAGTCAGTAGTAATGTTCTATTTTTATTCCTAATTTTAGTAATTTATTAATCTTTCTTTTCTTGGTGAGTCTAGTTAAGGTTTGTCAATTTTGTTGATCTCTTCAAGGAACTGATTTGATTTTCTTGATTTGCTCTATTATTTTTCTGTTCTCTATGGTATTTATCTCTGCTCAAATCTTTATTATTTCCTCCCTTTTGTTTGCTTTGGGTTTAGTTTGTTCTTCTTTTTCCACTTTCCTTAGAAGCTTGGATTATTGATTTGTGATCGTTCTTCTTTTTTTAATGCAGGCATTTAAGCTATCAATTTCTATGTGAGCACTACTGTCGCTGCTTCCCGTAAGTTTGGTTATGTTGTGTTTTTGTTTATGTTAAAGTATTAATATTTTATAATTTTCCTGTGATTTCTTCCTTGACTTATTCATTGTTTAAGAGTGTTTTTTTTCTTTACCTTCCTTCATCCTTTATGTTTTTAAAAAAACTTTATTTATTTTTATTTGGAGGATACTTGCTTTACAATATTGTGTTGGTTTCTGCCGTGTATCAGCGTGAATCGGCCATAGGTATACATATGTCCCCTCCCTTTTGAACCTCCCTTCCACCTCCCACTCCATCCTAGCCCTCAAGCTTGTTACAGAGCACCAGATTTGAGATCCCTGCATCATAAGAGTAAGTTGTTTAATTTCCAAAACATTTGGACATTTTCCAAATACCTTTTTGCTGTTTAGTTTTAAGTTAATTCTGTATGGTTTGCAGTGGTTTATAATTATTGTTTTATGTTGTTATCTTTTAAATCATATAGGAAAAAGTAGTTATAAATCAAAAATAGATGAATACAGACTTTTATATTTACATTTGCAGTTTCCTTTACTGATATTCTTAATTTCTTCTTGTTGATTTGAATTACAGTCTAATGTCCTTTCATTTCAGGCTGAAGGACTCCCTTTAACCTTTCTTCTGGGCAGTGCTGGTAGTAAAGAACACTCTCAGCTTTTTGTTTGTCTTGCAATGGCTACTTTCTCCTTAAATTTTGGGAGAAATTTTTGTTGGATATAGAATTTTTGATTGACAGTTCATTTTTTTCCAGCATTTTGAATATGTCAACTCCAAAATTTCTATTCAGTTCCTTTTTATACTTCATATCTATTTATATTTCTCATTTTTGAAGAAGTTACTCTCATGGTTTTCCTTTGGTTCTTTGTACATGGTTTCCTTTAACGTTTTAAAGCACATTTGAAATAATTGATTTAAAGTCATTGTATGAAAAATCCAGTATCTAGACTTCCCCAGAAACAGTTCCTATTAATTTCTGTTTTTCTTATGTATGGACCATACTTTACTTTCTTGCATACTTTATAGTTTTTTGTTGAAAAGTGGGTATTTTGAATATTTGTGTTATCATGCTCATTTGCTCAGTCTTGTCTGAGTGTTTGCAGCCCTTTGGACTTCAGCCCATCAGGCTGTTCTGTCCATGGGATTTTTCAGGCAAGAATACTGAAGTGGGTTGCCATTTCCTCCTCCAGGAGTTCTTCCCACTGAGGAACCAAACTCTCATCTCCTGCATTGCGGGTTGATTCTTTACTGCTGAGTCATTGGGGAATATTACAGATGACAGCTCTGGAACTCAAATCCCCCTCCCCTGCGGCCCTCATGTTTATTGTTGCTGCTTAGCTTTTGTTTGCTTAGTGACTTCCTTAAATACCAAGATTCAGGTGCTTTTTCTTGATTAAGATTTTTCCTGGCTACAGTAAACTTTCAGTTAGTTTTCAGAGGTCTGAAAAAGTTGATTCTGACACATTTCCCCAGTTTATTCACTGCCTTGTGGAGGCACTGGCTTTTGGGGTTCTCCACTCTGACATTTTTGCTAGAATTTCTTGCTGATATGCTGTACTTGTATTTTCCTAATAATTTTACCAGTTGGCTTTTAATATTACTGATAATATATCCTCTCATGAATTGAAAACTTAAAAAAATTAAGAGCTCTCCAACCATGGTTAAATATTTCTATTGTGAGGAAAAGAAGGAGAGTACAACAATTGTATTAAAGTAAGTGTCAGGATAGAGTGAAGACTAGATGGATAGAGTAGCACTATAAGCAGATCTTTACCATCTGAGCCACCAGGGAAGCCCATGGGTAGGATAGTGTCTGGATTACTTAGGGTTAGGTATGAGAAAATTTAGTTCTGTTAGTATTTATTGGATACTAACAGAAAGATATCTTGGTTTACTATAGGTGGGGGTGAAAGTAAGTTGACAGTAGATTTGGAATGTGGGAAAGAACTAAACATTTTTTGTAGTCTTTTTAAAATTGTTATTGAATTAGCAGAATGGCTGAATTCTTGAAGCTTTTAGAGATTGCTTGAGTCCTTCAAGTTTGGAAGGATTAACTAAAGTGTTTCCTATATATGATCACAATGTTCTGTGAACTGTAAAATTACCTTTGAACTTTTATGAGCAGTGTCAGATGCCTTTTGAATAAAATGGCTAAAAGATAAAAGAGGAAGTCACAATTCAGAAACCTCAAAAGACTTGACAATACCTTGAATCTATAAATCCTGTAAAGTTATAAGGCTGAAATGACACTAGACCAGTGACTCGGAAGTCACAAGAGTTTTTTGCTTTTTGTTTTTTGATGATGACACTCTTGGATCTGCTTGTATAATAAAATCTTATCCGTCGAATTCTTTAGACCAGAATATTGGAGTATGTAGCTTCTACCTTCTCCAGGGGATCTTCCCAACCCAGGGATTGAACCCAGTTCTCCTGAATTGTGGGCAGATTCTTTACCAACTGAGCCACAAGGGAAGCCCAAGAATACTGGAGTGGGTAGCATATCCCTTCTCCAGAGAATCTTCCCAACCCAAGAATCGAACCTGGTCTCCTGCATTGTACATGGATTCTTTACCAACTGAGCTATCAAAGAAGCCCTAAAACACAATATTTACTATAAATAATAGTTGAGTCCTAATGATTGTCTCCTTGTAATATCTGAGTCCTACAAATGCCTTATTTTTTCTTTTTAATTAATTTTTTTATTGAAGGATAATTGCTATACAGAATTTTATTGTTTTCTGTCAAAACTCACCATGAATCAGCCATAGTTATACATATATCCCCTCCCGTTTGAACCTTTCTCCCATCTCCCCCCCTGTCCCACCCCTCTAGGTTGATACAGATCCCCTGTTTGAGTTTCCTGAGCCATACAGCAAATTCCTGTTGGCTATCTGTTTTACATATGGTAATTTAAGTTTCCATGTTACTCTTTCCGTACATCTTACCCTTTCCTCCCCTCTCCCCATGTCCATAAGTCTATTCTCTATGTCTGTTTCTCCATTGCTGCCCTGTAAATGAATTCTTCAGTACCATTTTTATAGATTCCGTATATATGTGTTAGAATATGATATTTATCTTTCTCTTTCTGACTCACTTCACTCTGTATAATAGGTTCTAGGTTCACCCACCTCATCAGAACTGACTCAAATGCATTCCTTTTTATGGCTGAGTAATATTCCATTGTGTATATGTACCACAACTTCTTTATCCATTCATCTGTTGATGGACATCTAGGTTGCTTCCATGTTCTAGCTATTGTAAATAGTGCTGCAATGAACAGTGGGATACATGTGTCTTTTTCAGTTTTGGTTTCCTCAGGTTATGTGCCTAGGAGTGGGATTGTTGAGTCATATGGTGGTTTTATTCCTAGTTTTTTAAGGAATCTCCATACCATCTTCCATAGTGGCTGTATCAATTTATATTCCCACCAAGAATTCAAGAGCATTTCCTTTTCTCCACACCCTCTCCAGCATTTATTGTTTGTAGACTTTTTGATGATGGCCATTCTGGCCAGTGTGAGGTGATATCTCCTTGTGATTTTGATTTGCATTTCTCTATTAATGAGCGATGTTGAGCATCTTTTCATGTGTTTGGTAGCCATCTGTATGTCTTCTTTGGAGAAATGGCAGTTTAGATCTTTTTCCCACTTTTTGATTGGGTTGTTTGTTTTTCTGGCATTGAGTTATATGAGCTGCTTGTATATTTGGGAAATTAATCCTTTGTCAGTTGTTTCATTTGCTATTATTTTCTCCCATTCTGAGGGTTGTCTTTTCACCTTGCTTATAGTTTCCTTTGCTGTGTGAAAGCTATTAAGTTAAATCAGGTCCCACTTGTTTACTTTTGTTTTTATTTCCACTACTGTAGGAGGTGGGTCACAGAGGATCTTGCTTTGATTTATGTCATCAAGTGTTCTCCCTATGTTTTCCTCTAAGGCTTTTACAGTTTCTGGTCTTGCATTTAGGTCTTTTATCCATTTTGAATTTATCTTTGTGTATAGCGTAATGTTCTAATTTCATTCTTTTACATGTAGCTGTCCAGTTTTCCCAGCATCATTTATTGAAGAGGCTGTCTTTGCCCCATTGTATATTCTTGCCTCCTTTGTCAAAAATAAGGTACCAATAGGTGCATGAGTTTATTTCTGGGCTTTCTATCTTGTTCCATGGGTCTGTATTTCTGTTTTTGTGACAGTATCATACTGTCTTGATGACTGTAGCTTTGTAGTATAATCTGAAGTCAGGAAGCTTGATTCCTCCAGCTCCATTCCTCTTTCTCAATACTGCTTTGGCTATTCGGGGGTCTTTTGTATTTCCATATGAATTGTCAAATTTTTTGTTCTAGTTCTGTGAAAATAGCCATTGGTAATTTGATAGGGATCTCATTGAATCTGTAGATTGCATTAGGTAATATAGTCATTTTCACAATATTGATTCTTCCTACCCAGGATAATGGAATATCTCTCCATCTGTTTATGTCATCTTTTATTTCTTTCATTAGTGTCTTATAATTTCCTGTGTATAGTTCTTTTGTCTCCTTAGGTAAGTTTATTCCTAGATATTTAATTCTTTTTGTTGCAATCGTGAATGGGATTGATTCTTTAATTTCTCTGATTTTTCATTGTTAGTATATGGAAATGCAAGTGATTTCTGTATATTGATTTTGTATCCTGCTACTTTGCTAAGTTCACTGATTAGCTCTAGTAATTTTCTGATACTATCTTTAGGGTTTTCTATGTACAGTATCATGTTATCTGCAGACAATGAGAGCTTTACTTCATCTGTTCCAGTCTGGGTTCCTTTCTTTTCTTTTCTTCTCTGCTTGCTGTAGCTAGGACTTCCCGAACTATGTTGAATAGTTGTGGTGAAAGTGGACACCCTTGTCTTGTTGCTGATCTTAGGGGGAATGCTTTCAGTTTTTCACCATTGAGAATAATGTTTGCTGTAGGCTTATCATTTATGGCCCTTAAATATCTTGAGGTAGGTTCCTTCTGTGCCCATTTTTTGAAGAGTTTTAATCATAAATGGGTGCTGAATTTTGTCAAAGGCTTTTTCTGCATCTATTGAGATTATCATATGGTTTTTATCTTTCAGTTTGTTATTATAGTGTATCACATTGATTGATTTCCATATATTGAAGAATCCTTGCATTTCTGCAGTAAAGCCAACTTGATCATAGTGTATGAGCTTTTTGATATGTTGCTGAAGCCTGTTTGCTAAAATTTTGTTGAGGATTTTTGCATCTATGTTCATCAGTGATATTGGCCTGTAGTTTTCTTTTTTTGTGTTGTCTTTGTCTGGTTTTGGTAACAGGGTGATGATGGCCTTGTAGAATGAGTTTGGAAGTGTTCCTTCCCCTGCAGTGTTTTGAAAGAGTTTTAGAAGGATAGGCTTTAGCTCTTCTCTAAATGTTTGATAGAATTCTCCTGTGAAGCTGTCTGGTCCTGGGCTTTTGCTTTTGGGGAGATATTTTGATCCAGGCTTCAATCTCAGTGCTTGTAATTGGGTTGTTCATAATTCCTATTTCTTCCTGGCTCAGTCTTGGAATATTGAATTTATCTAAGAATCTGTCCATTTCTTCCAGGTTATCCATTTTATTGCCAAATAGTTGTTCATAATAGTCTCTTATAATCCTTTGTATTTTTGCATTATCTGTTGTAAACTCTCCTTTTTTATTTCTAATTTTGTTGATTTGATTCTTCTCTCTTTTATTCTTGATGAATCTGGCTAAAGGTTTGTCAATTTTGTTTATCTTCTCAAAGAACCAGCTTTTAGTTTATTAATCTTTACTATTGTTTCTTTCTTTTTCATTTATTTCTGCTCGGATCTTTATGATTGCTTTCCTTCTACTAATTTTGAGGGTTTTGTTGTTGTTGTTGTTCTTCTTCTTCTTTTACCAGTTATTTTAGGTGTAAAGTTAGGTTGTCTATTTGATGTTTTTCTTGTTTCTTAAGGTAGGATTGTATTGCTATAAACTTCCCTCTTAGAACTGCTTTTGCTGCATCCTAAAGGTTTTGAGTTGTTGTGTTTTCATTGTCATTTGCTTCTAGAAATTTTTTTATTTCCCTTTTAATTTTCTCAGTAACCTGCTGGTTATTTAGAATTGTGTTGTTTAATCTCCATGTATTTGTGTTTCTTACAGTGTTTTTTCTTGCAATTGATATCTAGTCTCATAGCATTGTAGTCAGAGAAGATGCTTGATATGATTTAAATTTTCTTAAATTTACTGAGGTTTGATTTGTGACCCAAGATGTGGTCTATCCTGGAGAATGTTCCATATGCACTTGAGAAGAAGGTATATTCTTCTGCATTTGGATGGAATGTCCTAAAGATATCACTGAGATCCATCTCATCTAATGTATCATTTAAGACTTGTGTTTCCTTATTAATCTTCTGTTTTGATGATCTGTCCATTGGTATGAGTGGGATGTTAAAGTCTCCTGCTATTATTGTGTTACTGTCAATTTCTGCTTTTATGTCTGTTAGTGTTTGTCTTATGTATTGAGGTACTCCTATGTTGGGTGCATAGATAGTTACAATTGTTATGTCTTCCTCTTGGATTGATCCCTTGATCATTATGTAGTGTCCTTCCTTGTCTCTTGTAATCTTTATTTTAAGGTCTATTTTGTTTGATATGAAGATTGATACTCCAGTTTTCTTTTGCTTCCCATTTGCATGGAATATATTTTTCTATTCTCTTACTTTCAGTCTATATGTGTCCTTATGTCTAAATTGGGTTTCTTGTAGACAGCATATATATGGGTCTGTTTTTGTATCCATTCGGCCAGTCAGTGTCTTTTGGTTGGAGCATTTAATCCATTTACATAAAGTAATTATTGATACAGATGTTCCTATTGCCATTTTCTTAATTGTTTGGGTTTGATTTTGTAGATCTTTTTTCTTCTCTTGTGTTTCTTGACTATATAAGTCTGTTTAACGTTTGTTGTAAAGCTGGTTTGGTGGTACTGAATTCTCTTAACTTTTGCTTGTCTGAAAAGCTTTTTATTTCTGCATCAGTTTTGAATGAGATCCTTGCCGGGTATAGTAATCTTGGTTGTAGATTTTTCCCTTTCAGTACTTTAAATGTATCCTGCCATTCCCTTCTGGCAGGGAGTTTCTGCAGAGTTTCTGCTGAAAGATCAGCTGTTAGGCATATGGCATTTCCTTTGTATGTTGCTTGTTGCTTTTCCCTTGCTACTTTTAAGATTCTTTATTTGTGTTTAGTCTTTGTTAGCTTGATTAGTATGTGTCTTGGCATGTTTTCGGAGAAGGCGATGGCACCCCACTCCAGTACTCTTGCCTGGAAAATCCCATGGATGGGGATCCTCCATCCCCATGGATGGAGGAGCCTGGTAGGCTGCAGTCCATGGGGTCGCTAAGAGTCAGACACGACTGAGCGACTTCCCTTTCACTTTTCACTTTCATACATTGGAGAAGGAAATGGCAACCCACTCCAGTGTTCTTGCCTGGAGAATCCCAGGGATGGGGGAGCCTGGTGGGCTGCCGTCTATGGGGTTGCACAGAGTCGGACACGACTGAGGTGACTTAGCAGTAGCAGTGGCATGTTTTTCCTTGGGTTTATCCTGTATGGGACTCTTTGTGCCTGTTGGACTTAATTGACTATTTCCTTTTCCATGTTGGGGAAATTTTCAACTATAATGCCTTCAAAAATTTTCTCATACCCTTTCTTTTTCTTCTGGGAGCCCTGTAATTTGAATGTTGGTGTATTTGATACTGTCCCAGAGGTCTCTGAGACTGTCCTTAGTACTTTTCATTCTTTTTACTTTATTCTGCTCTTCAGAAGTTATTTCCACCATTTTAGACTTCCCTGCTGGCTCAGATGGTAAAACGTCTGCCTATAATGTGGGAGACCCAGGTTCGATCCCTGTGTTGGGAAGATCCTCTGGAGAAGGCAATGGCACCCCACTCCAGTACTCATGCCTGGAAAATCCCATGGAGGGAGGAGCATGGTAGGCTACAGTCCATGGGGTTCAAAGAGTTGGACACGACTGAGTGACTTCACTTTCACTTTCTTTCCACCATTTTATCTTCCAGCTCACTGATTAGTTCTTCTGCTTCAGATATTCCACTATTGATTTCTTCTAGAGTATTTTTAATTTCAGTAATTGTGTTGTTTTTCTTTGTATGTTTATTCTTTATTTTGTCTAGGTCTTTGTTAATTAATTCTTGCATTTTCTCCATTTTGTTTTCAAGGTTTTTGATCATCTTTACTATCATTATTCTGAATTCTTTTTCAGGTGGTTTGCCTATTTCCTCTTCATTTATTTGGAATTCTGTATTTCTAGTTTGTTCTTTCATTTGTGTTCTATTTCTCTGCCTTTTCATTATTTTTTTTTAAGTTATTGTGTTTGAGGCTCCTTTTCCCAGGCTTCAAGGTTGAATTCTTTCTTCCTTTTGATTTCTGCCATCCTAAAGTTGGTCCAGGGACTTTCCTGGTGGCTCAGATGGTAAAGCGTCTGCCTACAATGCTGGAGACCTGGGTTTGATCCCTGGGTCGGGAAGATCCTCTGGAGAAGGAAACGGCAACCCACTCCAGTACTCTTGCCTGGAAAATCCGATGGATGGAGGAGCATAGTAGGCTACAGTCCATGGGGTCGCAAAGAGTCGGACACGACTGAGTGACTTCACTTCAAGATTGGTCCAGTTGTTTGTGTAAGCTTCATATAGGGTGAGATTTGGGCTGAGTTTTTTGTTTGTTTGTTTTTCCTCTGATGGGCAAGGCTGAGTGAGGTGATAATCCTGTCTGATGATGATTGGCTTTGTATTTCTGTTTGTTTGTATTTAGATGTGTAGCACAGTGTGCTATTGGTGGTTAGGTGATGCCAGATCTTGTATTCTAGCGGTTTTCTTTGTGTGAGTTCTCACTATTTGACACTCCCTAGGGTTAGAATGATCTCTGTTCATTTCCAAGGCAAACTATTCAATATCACAGTAATCCAAGTCTATGCCCCAACCAGTAATGCTGAAGAAGCTGATGTTGAACGGTTCTATGAAGACCTACAAGACCTTCTAGAACTAACACCCCAAAAAGATGTCCTTTTCATTATAGGGGACTGGAATGCAAAAGTAGGAAGTCAAGAAACACCTGGGGTAACAGGCAAATTTGGCCTTGGAATACGGAATGAAGCAGGGCAAAGACTATAGAGTTTTGCTAAGAGAACACACTGGTTGTAGCAAACACCCTCTTCCAACAACACAAGAGAATACTCTACACATGGACATCACCAGATGGTCAACACTGAAATCAGATTGATTATATTCTTGGTAGCCAAAGATGGAGAAGCTCTATACAGTCAGCAGAAACAAGACTGGGAGCTGACTGTGGCTCCGATCATGAGCTCCTTATTGCCAAATTGAGACTTAAATTGAAGAAAGTAGGGAAAACCACTAGACCATTCAGGTATGACCTGAATCAAATCCCTATGATTATACAGTGGAAGTGAGAAATAGATTTAAGGGACTAGACCTGATAGATAGAGTGTCTGATGAACTATGGACGGAGATTTGAGACATTGTACAGGAGACAGGGATCAAGACCATCCCCATGCAAAAGAAATGCAAAAAAGCAAAATGGCTGTGTGGGGAGGCCTTACAAATAGCTGTGAAAAGAAGAGAAGCGAAAAGCAAAGGAGCAAAGGAAAGATATAAGCATCTGAATGCAGAGTTCCAAAGAATAGCAAGGAGAGATAAGAAAGACTTCCTCAGCAATCAATACAAAGAAATAGAGGAAAACAACAGAATGGGAAAGACTAGAGATCTCTTGAAGAAAATGAGAGATACCGAGGGAACATTTCATGCAAAGATGGGCTCGATAAAGGACAGAAATGGTATGGACGTAACAGAAGCAGAAGATATTAAGAAGAGGTGGCAAGAATACACAGAAGAACTGTACAAAAAAGATCTTCACGACCCAGATAATCATGATGGTGTGATCATGTATAGATTGTAGTAAATGATGGAGAGTTTGTCTGCTTGAAACTCAAGGCTGAAGTACGCTGAGCACTTAGGACAACTAAGGTAAAAGGAAGGTGATGCAGAAGGAATAGTGAAGTCATGAATACACAGTTCTCAGAGAAGACTGTGAGTCATTCTAGGTTCCAAAAAGGAGGATGACTAGGTGATATTAAAAAAAAAAAGCTCAAAAGTTAATTAAATTTCATAATGGCATTAAAATGGACAGCTACAACAGAGGGGGATAAAAAGGAGAAAAAAGAAAAAAAAATTCAAAAGAATTTACAGAACAAGTCAAAACATAAGAATAATAAATGTTTTTCTTGAGTCACTGCTGTCAGAGCCCTTTCCCTTGCTGGGAGTCACAGTCCACCTCACCTCCCTAGGATGCCCTCCAAAACTGTGCTGCTCTCTGGACCTGTTGTGGGGGCAGCTCAAATTCTAATCTGGTTCTATTCCTATATTTTCTTGCCTCCAATATCCACAGCCATCAGAACTAGTGTGTTTTCTTTGTGGGAACTCTCAATGACCTTTTATATATTACATAGACACAAGAGTCTGCCTAGTTGATCATGTGAATTTAATGTGCAGCTTGTACAGCTGGTGGAAAGGTTTTGAGTCTTCTCCCTTAGTCACACTGCCCCTGGGTTTCAATTGTGGTTTTATTTCCACCTCTGCCTGTGGGTCGTCCACTGGGGTTTGCTCCTGAGGCTGCCCTGGAGGACTGGGGTTTGCCCTGTGAGGGCCAGGTGTGGAGGTGGTGCAGCTGCTTGGGTCGCAGGGGTTCTGGCAGCACCAGGTACTCAGGGGAGTTGGCGGCTAGAGCAGCAGGAAGTATAGTGCTCCAGAAGGGTATGGCAACCGGTATTGGCCAATGTACTCCAGTATTCTTACCTGGAGAACCTGCCTCCCTGACAGAGAAGCCTGATAGTCCATAGGGTTGCAAAGAGTCAGACACTACCAAAGCGACCCTGTGTGCATAGATGCAAGACTTGTTTTGCCTGTGGCAGCTCTACCCCAGTGAGCGTTGAGTGTGATGGTGGTGCAGCTGCTTGGCTTGCGGGGACCCTGGCGGCACCAAGTGTGCAGGGACACAGACTGCCTCTGCCACAGGAGTTATGGTCCTATCAGAGTCTTTTTTCTAGCCTCTTGTAGCTGGCAATCAGAAGGCCTCTTTGACCGGTCTTTCTCCGTAGCTCTGCCTGTTCAGGCCCTTAGAGGGCTCCCTTGCCTGGAATCTTTCTCTGTTGTTCAGTGTGTCAGGCACATAGAGGGGCCCCCCTGGCTGGGGTCCTACTCTGTAGTTCAGTGCATCAGGTGTTTGATGGGCCAGCCTCTCTATTGTTCAGCTGCCAATGCTGTGGGGCATGTGGGGAGAGAGAGGCTATGGTGATGGCCCCACCCTCTACACGTGACTCAGCAGTATCACCTTGCTTCCATGGCTGCCCAGCTTTCCTCCACAGGCATTTCCCACCACAGTCTCCTCCCTCACATCTCCTCGATCTGTCTTTCCATAGTCAACAGCAGCCCTCGCCCTGAGATTGCGCCACAATCCCTAAACTCCAGCTCTCAGCTGTTACACCTTCCAGGGGATCTACATCTCTGAATGTGTGGCTGTGGCAGGGACTGTCTGATTCTCATTCCATTTAGGCTGCCACAGATCAGCTGTTTCACTCTCAGCCTTAGATATTTCTCCTGTGACTCAGACAGTTACCCCAATGTGGGGATCCGACCCCCGCTTCAGTTCCCCTACCCACTGAGGGCAGGTCCAGTCCTACTAACACTCCTGTTTTTCCCCCTAGTTCCTTCATCCTACCGAGTTTTGCGTGGGTCTATATATTCTTTTTTACTTGTCAGGTACTCCTCTCTGCTCTCAGCCAGTGTTCCGCATGCACTTCTATGTCTGAAGGTGTATCCTGATGTATCCGTGGAGAGAGATGTACTCCACATCCACCTACTCCTCCACCCTCTTGTTCTCCCCCATACAAATGCTTTTTGAATGTGTATTATGGGCCAGAAACTGTACTAGCCTTTGGGGAAACAAACAGACACACAAATAACAATCACAACAACATATGTATGTCTATATATCTCATTGTTTCTTTCTTCAAGATAGAGACAGTGTAATTCCAGTATACTGTGGTAAATATGTTGGAGAAGGCAATGGCACCCCACTCCAGTACTCTTGCCTGGAAAATCCCATGGACAGAGGAGCCTGGTAGGCTGCAGTCCAGGGGGTCGCTAAGAGTCCGACACGACTGAGCGACTTCACCTTCACTTTTCACTTTCCTGCATTGGAGAAGGAAATGGCAACCCACTCCAGTGTTCTTGCCTGGAGAATCCCAGGGATGGGGGAGCCTGGTGGGCTGCCGTCTATGGGGTCACACAGAGTCAGACACGACTGAAGTGACTTAGCAGCAGCAGTGGTAAATATGTACCCATAAGATGCAGTTCCTCATCCATTTAGATAGTTATTCATCTATGAAGCATACTTAGAAAACCCAAGGGTTGGCTGGGAATTTCTTAGAAGAAAATTAAAGCTTGCATGGGGCTTTGAAGTGTGAGGAAAGATGAGAAGGGCATTTTAGCAGAGAGAGTAGAATGTGCAGGTGCATGGAAGCATGAATGGCCAGATAGCCTCAGTGCAGCATTAAGTGCAAGGAGAGTGCAGGAGACGAGGTTGAATGAGACAGGTGGCAGCCAGGTAGTGGAAGAACTTTTTTTTTTTTTTTTTTTTTGTCATTTTTAAGACACTTGGATCTTTATTATGGAGCAGGGAGACTAAATTAAGGTTTGAGATAAGGAATGGTGTGCTCAGATTTCCTTACTAAATTGGGGCTTTGGGAGGCACATTTGCAGGCCATAAATAGTGAATAATGAAGTTGGTAATGAAATAATGAAGAACATGCGTTTGTAGGCTAGATGAGTACTGGTGAAGATTTGAGACTAGATAGTGATGATGAATGGTGTCAGAAGAAAGGATATGAAGCTTATTTAGTAAAAATGGGAATGTGAAAGGCAGGGAAGGGTGGTTCCCAAGATGGGCATGAGACAGTGCACTAAGTCGTGTCCGACTCTTGCGACCCTATGGACTGTAGCCTGCCAGGCTCCTCTGTCTATGGGATTCTCCAGGCAAGAATACTGGAGTGGGTTACCATTCCCTTCTCCACAAGATGGGCAGTATGATTAACTAATGTTGGGAAAACAAAAAGAGGAACAGGCTTTTTTTGCCCCCCCCCCCCCCCGCCCCTTTTTGTTAGTGAAGAAAAGGGAGACAATGATGAGTTTTGTTTTGGAAATACTGAGTTTAAGGTATCGTGGAGTGAGTGATCAGCAGAATATGAGAGTCTAGACCTCAGGGGAAAGGTCAGAGCTAAAAAGATAAAGGTTTGAGATTAATGAACATAATTCTTCTGGCAAATAAAGAAGGTGGTATAGCAATTGACAGGAGAAACAAGACATTATGGATAAGTGGGAAGGCTAGGACATACATTCTGAGAGATTAATTATGCCACTGGAGTTTGAAGTCTTTGAGGAATGGAGTTCTGTCTCCTTAATTTTTATATGCTCAGCATCTATCATAGTGCTTGATACCCAGTAGGCGCTTGATGAATGTTTGTTGAATGAGTCAAACTTTTTTACCATTGCCCAGTCTCTAAACACAACTAAAACTACCTCCAGATTCCAGTGCAAGTCTTGCTGATATTGTCTTCGTTTTTCATTTATTAATTATTTTTTAAATTTTGCTTTATTTAGTTTGACTGTACTGGATCTTAGTTGTGGCACAAGGGATCTAGTTCCCTGACTGAGGGTGGAACCTGGGTTCCCTGCATTGGGAGCATAGAATCTTAATTTCTGGACCACCAGGGAAGTCCCGTGTCTTCATTTTTTGATTGCTGAAAATAGCATGTGTATTTACTTTGCATAATCTCCGTCTAGAGGAGAAAGCCTAGATTCACACTGGCAACACATTTTATAGGTAGCAACTAATTTGATTTCTATGAAGTGGAAAGATGATAACTTCTATTGTTAGGAAAAATTTTAGAGTAGAATCGAGTCAAAGAGAATGTAACAGGTGAAGATTTTGAGTGGCCACATCTTTACATGTGATTCTTACCTTAAAAATGTGAATGAGAATATTTGGTAATACATAGTTAACTTTGCTTTTTAATTTTCAGATCATTTATGCGGAATACAAAGGCCACAGAATAATTTTTAATTAATAAAGCTGACAGTTATTTTAAAGTTGAAACATGATCATATGCCTCTAATAACCCAGTGTTAAGTGACTTATTAATGACTCTCTGAATGTTACTTATGAAACTTATGATCTTTGAGCCTGTTTCCATTTTTGGTTTCTTGATCCTGATTCTGAAGATCAGCTGTGCAGGACATACAGGTGTTAGCACAGCTGGCTTGCTGATGGCAGTTCTGTCCGTATAGCTGTCTTGTGTGCCATCATTCATGTTGTTCAGTGTCATTCTGACCTAGCCAAGCTAAAAATGGTACTTCAGCTCAAGAGGGATTTAAAAACCTTGACAAACTAAAGATAAGAGACCACAGAATGTCGTGTCCATGTGCTTACCAGTACATCTAAATAACTAATTTCAGTGTGTATCTGTCTTTACCCTTTGGAATAATTTGCCCTAGGGAAGAAAATATCTCTTTGTGGAGATCTTCATAATTCATAAATACATCTTTCTGTACTCAAGTATGCGTTTTCTGTTTGTTTAAACAGATCAAGGTCACAGTAATCTATCTGCAAGGAGCAGTCTATGGTATATAACCTACGCCTCAGATTTATCATCCTGCCTAGTGCCTTTATACAATGTCTGTGATTATATCATCCTATTTTCCAGGTTGATAATTTGATTTGAGGGTTCAGTTTTTCAGATCCTTAATTGGGATGTAGCCCAGCTTGATAATTTGATTCAAGAGATCAGTTTTGTAGTTCCATAATTGGGATGGAACAATAATGTGTGGGGTGGTTGTGGTCGTGGTAGATTTTGCCTTTTTTTTCTGGTGACAGCAGAGAGAGTTCTGGCTCTTCTCCAGAGTTGGAGGTTAAATTAAATAACTTGCAGCAAAAGCAGGCTAGTTTCTCACTTCCTTCTTTTCAAAGGAGGGGTTTCTGCGCTTGCTGCAGTGCCAATGGAGTGCCTGCTTCTGCTGCATAGGCCAGGTCTCCATCCCACAGGTACGGAGCACAGCAGGAGCTGTTGCACATGCCTTGGGACCTTGTAGTTTGGGGATCTTCCAAGTGAGATTATGGCCATTGTGTAAGGAAGATTGCTCACAGGTACCTGTCTCTCAGTATGGTAATTGTGTGTGTGTGTGTGTGTGTGTGTGTGTGTGTGTGTGTCTGTGTCTGTGTCTGTGTGTGTTGAAGGGTCAGGGAGAAAATACATGAATGAATGAAAAATGTGTGCAGGTCCAATGAAACTACTGAGGAAAATCAGGGTGTTTCGATAACAATTTTCACTGCTGACCACAAAACTACTTTTGTGACACACATTTTTGCTAAGCCTGCCAGACAAGGGACAAAGAGAAGGAAAAATAAAATGGTGTTGGCTTTTAGGTGGGGAAATGGAAGGAGTGACAAGATCCTGAGCAATTTGCTCATCTGTCAGCTGTCATTGTAGATACTCAGAGGCACTGTTATGTGTTGCAGGCGCCCTGGACACAATTTCCCCATATTAGGGACGGCAGCAGCTCTTTCACAAGCTGGATGGCAGAATGAAGTGTGATAGTGTGGAGCGCACTTTCAAAAGTACGAAGTACTTTTGGAAGTGCTAGCGGTATTGTTACTAATAAGAAAAGTACTACACTCTATCCATTTCACGAACTAACTTGTTAAGGAAAAGGCAAAAGGGGGAAATATCCATTTAGTTATCGCTGTCTAACTTGAGAATGTCATTTCTGCTGTGATGATGTGCTTTAATCCCTGCTTCTGTCACTGGACACATACCATGTTTTTTGGTTATCCTCGCTTTCCTACTACCTCATAGAATTTGTGAGTTTGGAATGACGTTCATATTTGATCACATGCTCACTGAGAACCTCATTATGAATAGGGTCTTTCTGTTGCTAGTGTTATTACAGAGCATATGGTCCATACTGGTGAATTCCCTTCTCTCTCTCTCTACAAAAGATCTCCATGAAATTAAAAGATGCTTGGAAGGAAAGTTATGACCAACCCAGATAGCATATTCAAAAGCAGAGACATTACTTTGTTTGGAAGGAAAGTTATGACCAACCTAGATAGCATATTCAAAAGCAGAGACATTACTTTGCCAACAAAGGTCTGTCTAGTCAAGGCTATGGTTTTTCCAGAGGTCGTGTATGGATGTGAGAGTTGGACTGTGAAGAAGGCTGAGCACTGAAAAATTGATGCTTTTGAACTGTGGTGTTGGAGAAGACTCTTGAGAGTCCCTTGGATTGCAGGGAGATCCAACCAGTCCATTCTGAAGGAGATCAGCCCTGGGATTTCTTTGGAAGGAATGATGCTAAACCTGTAACTCCAATACTTTGGCCACCTGATGCGAAGAGTTGACTCATTGGAAAAGACTCTGATGCTGGGAGGGATTGGGGGCAGGAGGAGAAGGGGACGACAGAGGATGAAATGCTTGGATGGCATCACTGACTCGATGGACGTGAGTCTGAGTGAACTCCAGGAGTTGATGATGGACAGGGAGGCCTGGCGTGCTGCGATTCATGGGGTCGCAAAGAGTCGGACACGACTGAGTGACTGAACTGAACTGAACTGATGCCTGTGCTACTTGTTTAACCAAATTTTCTGTAGTTTAGTTATTAGAGTGGTGGTCCGTTGTTGTGCCAGGAAAATTAGACCCAGTCAAGTTATCTATCAGATTATGTAAAACTTGAAAGAAGAAGCCAGAAAGTATCTATGAGATGGCATCCTATATGTTAGTGGTATAAGGTTTACTCACTAGAAATTGTTCATACATTCTGTGGTGAGATGTGGTCATTAAAAAAATTTTTATAGATGGTGAAAAATATAGTCTTTCTTGCTATATCTCTGAGGCAGGGGGATGGCCAACATTTTCTGTAGAGGGCCAGATAGTAAATATTTTAGGCTTTGTGGACCATATGGCTTCTGTCTCAACTATTCAACTCTGTCCTCTTAGCTGGAAAGCAGCCAAAGACAATAGCTAAGTGAGTGGGTGTGGCTGTGTTCCAATAAAACTTTATTTACAGTAACAGGCGGTGGTCTGGATTCCGTCCTTGGGCTGTGTAGTATGCCAACTGCACTCTGCTCTCTAGGGCATAAGATGAAAAAGAATACATAGCCTGCTCTGGTGTATATGATGAAAAATAGGATAAAGAGAGAAGGGAAAGTGATGAGGAATCAATGGAAGTGAAAGGAAGTACAGAAGAGTAAGTAGGAAAAAGGAAGGTGGGGAGTGGAGGCATAGTAAAACGTGAACACAGGATGATAAGGGTGGAAGTTGTGGGAAATATTGTTGAGATCTGTATATGACGGGAATCTCTCTGGTAAGGTTTATTTTGAAGTATCGGAGGCCTTAATGGATTGGAACAAATGAAATTTTAGGCAGGCCTGATTATCATTTACTTTTCCCAGGCATTCAAGATTCAGACATTGTATACATCTTCTTACACGTGTTCTCAAATGTATCTGAGTTTTTCATCAACAACCCTTACTGCTTTTTCCTGGGTATTCTATTGGTAAAAACACAACTAGTATCATATTTCATGAATTTTTAATAGCTGGAACATTGGGTGCAAAAGTCTTTATAGTTGTGTGTGATAAAAGATGCAGGTTCTTATTTTGGGAATTGAATGTTTTTCTAAAAATGGCTAGCCTAATTTTATAGTTGATGTATTTAGCAGAAATAGTTTTTTGTGTGTTAGTAAGAGTACAGAATGGAGAAGGCAATGGCACCCCACTCCAGTACTTTTACTGGAAAATCCCATGGACGGAGGAGCCTGGTGGGCTGCAGTGCGTGGGGTCGCTAGAGTCGGACACGACTGAGCAACTTCACTTTCACTTTTCACTTTCATGCATTGGAGAAGGAAATGGCAACCCACTCCAGTGTTCTTGCTTAGAGAGTCCCAGGGACGGGGAAGCCTGGTGGGCTGCCGTCTATGGGGTAGCACAGAGTCGGAAACGACTGAAGCAACTTAGCAGCAGCAGCAGCAAGAGTACAGAAAATTAGGAAAGATTGGCTTGAGATAAAAGGCTAATCAGAGGAATAGAAACAGTGCAGTATAGATCTTAAGAATTACTTAAATCTGAAACTAAATTGTTGCAATAAATTAAATATTTCTTAACGGTGTTTTTAACTTGTTAAGTTTTATTTATTTTTTGTTATTTGCCTCTGTCTTGTTTGTTATGGCATATCTATGAGAAATATCTGCTTTCTGAAAGTATGTAATAAGAAAGGGAGAAAGTACACTACATTTTCTAAAAATCAAAATTTTAGAATGGAGTAATATGGGTATGCTTTCCTTTAGTTTTTGTGAAAATATTATAAAACTATACAGTTTTTATAGGAAGTTATAAAAATGTATACAATTTTGCAATTGAGATTTATACTGTGAAATTCTTTGAAAAAATTTATGTTAAAATGAAGTGTTAGTCATTTTAAAGTAGAAAAATATTATATATATGTTATTCATATCTATAAATAAACCAGAGTAAAAAGAATATAGAATCTAATTATAGGATGAATAATGATATACTGTAGCAGAATTAAAGGCTGGCTTTTGAAATTATGATTTCCAATTAATTTTAAATTTGAAATTATAATTTAATCCATGGACAGGTGATGATGGTTGTTTTAATCCTAATTCACACTAAAATCTTTATTTCAAAAGGTGAACCTAATTTTCCTAGTAGGATGAGAAACAGTTTTATTGTTTTAATATTGTTACTTCAAAATTTTTTTTGGCAGTAAAGAAATTTACTTTAAATTTTCATTTTTGAAAGGGACCATTTTGTATCCACTGGGCAGTATTTCCTAAAGAAATCCTGCTTCTGTCTTTTCTGCTCGTAGTCACTTTGTTCTCAGCCTGTGTATTCTATTTTTCTCATGAACAAATTTAGTGCCAGTAGGGCGAGAGTCTTTTTCCTTACTGTTCTGTGTGGAACTGTTTCCTGTTTATTCTTATTCACACTCTGATATTCAGACTTGCCTTTTGCATCCTTTCTGAGCCATCCCCCTCGCTCCTTTAGTTTTGCTCCTTTAGTTTTAGTCGTCTTTCCCTCCTGCTCTTTGCTGCACCGTTAGGTTTTCACTAGCCCTAGTGTCACTGTTTTATATTCTTTCAACACGATGTGTTCACTCCCTTTATCCATTAAAATAAAAGAATTCCTGGTCAATCCTTTATCAAGACTTAAAAAATACTTCTTGAAATATTTGGCGAACATTTTAGTTTGCCTATTTTCAAAGTTTTGATTTAATAGAAAAGTGGGAAAAAAACTCTTATATTTTAGTAGAAATATTTGTGATGTTATTTCTGTTATATATCATGAGCACTGTCTCTTTGTGGCACCGCCAACATTCAACAGATAATTTATAATTAAATGAGAGTATTAACACAGGCATGCTATTCAAATAATGTTGTAATCGTGATGCCCATCATTAGGTTTAGCAAAACAACTGCATTTTGATTTTTTTCCCTATCTCATACAAATACAAAGAGTTACTTCGTTTGGCAAATTAAATAATATTGTAGTGAAAATGTTAATTTGACAATAAATCACAGTTTTAAATGCCAGATGCCCCTGCTTAATGTTCAGAAAGTTTATTTAGAGGATATACAATGTGGCTTACTGTTCCTGTATGTCAAGCTTCACAGATGAAGTATGATGCCTGATACTAATCGGGTTAAGGGACCTCCAGCGCCTGGAGTGTGTTGTGGATCGTACCTACGTTGCTCATAGCCGCCCCCCGCCCCCTGCCCTCCCACCCTTTGCCCATATTAGCAATCTGCTTTTGTACTTTGACATCCAGGATTTCCCTAGTGAATTTTGTCACAGAAAAAAGAGAATCATCAATATCGCAGTTAAACTTGACTTTCAAAGCTAATAGTATCTCATTTGGGGGCTCAAATTTAATAAATTTTCTTTGATTCTGGGTGAGTTTTTAAACATCAAACAATGAATTGGCCAGGGTGCAGTAAAATATTTAGATCTATTGACTGTTGTTCAGAAGGGTAGAAGGCAAAACACTAGTGGTTTGATGTTGATAAATTCTCAGTACCTTAATCCACATTAATGTTTTCTTTTATCTGAGTGCAGATTGGTGACAAAAAAAAAAAAAAAAAGAGCAAGAGAAGGTGTCCATGCATATAAAATATAAAACCTAAAGCAAAGGCATTTGTAGAATGTGATTTATTTTGTTAAGTGAGTTAAAAGCGTTCTCATCCTGACTGAAGACTAGAGAGTGTTTGTTACAGATGAAAATGCATTCTGTATTGGGACTCTGGTATGAATATTGTACTCACACTATTATACAAATTGCATTATAGTGTATGTTTTACAGCATACACTTGGACATGCAGTTATTGGCAGAAATTCTTCAGCTCAACTTAGGAGGATAAGGATGTTTATAGCCTAGATTAGCACAAACTATGAAAGATGTCATCATGTGTTTGTGTATGTTTGCTGATTTAAGGAAACCTTATGTTGTATGATAGTTCATTCATAAAGTAAGAAATAATTCAAACAGTTTTACAAGCTACCCAAGTGGAATAGAAAAATGAAGGTGAGGGTTCCTATCATTTATTATTACCAAGTTATATATGAAGTTGCTAAGATACAACTAGAGATATAAATACAGGTATTTGAACAGTGGTGATTCTTCCCATTCTTGACCTTTGCTACCTCGTAAAAACTCATTTCATCCTGTGACTTTAAGCTAGTTGTATAACTCTTTATCAAAGACACAATGTCAAAGAGATAAAATTTTAAAACCTCTTCAGGCATAAGAAAAGTTAGGAAATATGCTTACATATGAAAACTCTTATCATTAAACTATGTGATTAAAGATAAGAGCCTACTGATCTTAAAATTAAACTGTGGAATTTTTGAGGCTTTTACTAAATTTGGAAATTAAAAATGAAAATACCTGTTTCTAAGGATTTTCTTTTATTCATATTATATAGTGAGTATTTCTCATTTGTCCAGAAGGTGGCAGTGTAATATCAACTGCATGTGATGCAGAGACTGGCTTGCGAATTGGTATTTCTCCTGTATCGTATCTGTGATGTGTTTGTATTGTTGCCTTTCTGAACACTTCAAGTATAGTACAAATACTACTGATTTTATCCATTATCTTATTTAGAAGTCATGTGACCAAGTTGGTTTATATGTATTCAATCATTAAGATTTACATTTAATAAGAGTAAAGAGGGCAAACAAACCTCTTGCTAGTGTATTTTGAAGTCTCCTTGTGTGTTGAACATGTTTGTTTTTATTCTAGAGTACATACTGAAGTTGTCTTGTCGAAGACTAGTGCCTAATAACTATCTTGTTTAATATATACCCATTAATACTGTTTAAATTAAATATGTTATTAAGAGAGTGTGAATAAGTAAGAGATTGCTGTTTATTTTTGATTCTTGTGGGCTTATTTTTCCTTGTTTCCTTTTTCTTTTGAGGGTGGAACAGTGAAAAAATAATTCAAAACCTCTTGATCAGAAGAGCTCCAGCGACTCTTCTTCCCTTTGCTCATTTCAAGCAGGAGGATGCTTTTTCTTCTTAACATTCTCCCCCAGCACTCTGAATTAGAGATTTATTTGCAACGAAAAATCAATTAGTCCTAAATTTATTCATGGATTTCAGGTCTAGCGATCAATGCAAGTCCACTCAGTGGGCTCAAGGGGACCCAGTTCATCCCAGTTAATGTGTCTGAAGGGGAATTACCATTGATGCTATTTTTTTCCCTTTAGGTCAGAGATCAGATCTCGCTGTCACGGACTGCGGCAAGTAGGAATGACTTCACCCTGCAGCTACCCAGACTGCACCTGGAGACCTTTGCAATGGAGGGGCTCAAGGGCGGGCCAGAGGTTGTAGCGTGCCAGGTTAGAGTCTAAATAACATTGTTTGCTACTGACACATGTAGAAAAATAAATTGCACATACTGGGGAGAATGGAAGAAGCCTCAAAGTCTTGTGACTAACTTAAAGGAGATGCAAATAATTTTTCCTCATTTTTCTTCTGTCATGTAACACTATGTTTCACAAGTAATTGTATTTTTTTTTTTAGAGCCTAGAACTAGCCCCTTAAATAATCCAGAAAAGTATTTTTTACCAAGGAAAAAAATATATGTTTCATAGCTCAGTACAGTATTAACATTCTTTCTGGGCAGCAGACGACAATAAGACACTAGGCTGTTATCTCTTCAAGCTTGTCTGAATTTGTAGCTCTAATTCTTTTAAAATAAACCACTTTAGATAAAATTATCAGGGGAGATATTTGACATTTTTCAATGCTAATTCCAAAATATATCCAATATTCTTAGGTGGTAATTTCAACAAATCTAGAACCTAGCTCTTCTTTGCATGAAGAGTATTTTATACTTTAATGATTAGTTTTAATGAACATTGTAATTAATATGTGCCAAAGGAGTTATTTCATTTATAAAACTCAAAGCACCAAATCATAAAACCTTAAATAACTTTAAACTTAATAAAAATATTTATTTTCAAAAACATATTTATTTTCAGAAGCTGCAGCTAGCCTTCTGTTCTAGATTACTGTTAGGTTATTGTGATTTTTTTTTTCCTTAGGCTTAAAAATATTTTTCAATCAGACAAAACAAAATTTAGTATGTATTTTATTCTCTCTTTAATGTCCAATTTCTTTATTACAAAAATCAATCAAAGTTATATAAACTATAGGGAGCCTGATAATTCCAAAAGAGGTTGTCCTTGTTCAATAAAACCCTAAAGTTTTCAGTGTATTTAAGAGAAATGTCTCTTAAAACTCTGTCTCTGCTTCACATTTTGAGATTTAAGATGAACTTTTTCATTCTTCAAGTTTATGACCCTTTGAAATTTTAACTTTGCACAAAATTTATGTCAGTACAAGTTGGGCTATGTTAATTTTTTCCTACATGCTCCATACCCTAATTTAATTTGTTATTAGTACTCAAATTAATACTCAACAAAGAAAAAATACTTGCTTCTTTCATTAGAATGTCCACATATTATAGTAAAATATATATAATTATACAGCAAAGCATAAGACACTTATTTTTAGTTATATACTAACATACTATACTATTATTTAGTTCAAGATTAAGATGTACATTTAAAATTTGATTATATGTGAGTACAATATGATTTGATATTTTTCTAGTGGTTGTAAAATAATCCTTTACTTGGTTATTTTAATTTAGAATCTCCCAGGGCTTAGTACTTGTCATAATTCACAAATAAATACTTTTCCCAAACTCTAGATTTTGATGATTTGGAAAGAGACTGATTCCTAGGAATGCCATTATTTAAGGCAAAACATGAACTTTCTTAGAGTTCTGACATCTGTGAATAGCAAGAAGGAAATGTTTAAGCTTGTATTTTAAACTACTATCTTTCCCAAGTTCTAATAAATATAGTTATATGGGTTGCCATATACCTAAACACTTGAGTAAGTTTTATATTGGTGTGCTCTAATATGCATTATAGTTTAGTAATATATGTTTTGGTTTACTATGCAGAGAAGAGCACATGATCTGGGCCATAATAGTTCTTCAGGCACACATGTGTGCAGGCACATGCATGCAGGCATGCAATTAGTGACGTGGAGTACTTTGAGGAGAAAGGCACTGTATTAGTTGAAGACCTTAATTATAATAATTATAACTGCCATTTTACTGAGCACTTACTGTGTAGCTAGTATCATGCTTAGCTCTATAAATAAGTGATCTGAATTAATTCTTACAATGGGCCGGTCAAGCAGACAGCATTATTTTCATTTTACAATTGACAAACAACAAATATAGCAGGTAACTCTCCTCAGATCAACAGCAAGTAAATGGCAGGGCCTAGAGTCTGGGTTTAAGTCTAGGTATATTTGACTGAAAAGCCTGAACTGGTAAAATCGGACAGTAAAAATCAAGACATGTGTGTTAAATGGTAAGCATAAAGCCTTTGAAATCTGTGTTGGAGTTTTTCTTCCATTTATAAAGTATACATTATGCATCTGTGTATGAGGTAGGTCATAGTTTATGGTGTATTGTAGACACATTCACAGATAAAAAGTTTTGCTTCCATTTGATAGGCTAATATTATGGAATTCAACTTTTCACCTTTGCAGTATATGTATGTTGTGTGTGTGTGTGTGTGTGTGTGTGTGTGTATGTATATACTTACACTAAGTATGCAACATATTTAGGAATTCACTATTTGTTTAACTTTGTAATCTGTGCTGGTGAGGTGGACTGTTCAAAGTGTGCCTCACCTTTGATTACGATGAAGAGAGGCCCACTATGCAGGATGTGGTAGTGTCTGAATTATTTGGCCAAAATATTTAACCGTCATTTAGAGCAGTAGGAGCTGATGTTTTCCTAGACAGCCACTGTCTGTTGTTTCCAAAGGGGCATGCTTTCTTATAGGTATAATCCTGGATGGAGGGAAGACCAGTGAGCACAACTGAAGGCTGATAGGATGAATGGATTACCTTATCTCTCTGAACCCAGAAGAGTGTGTGACTGATACACTCCTACAGGAGATAGTTTGGCTAGTCTCTGCGATGTGCTAGCTTTTAGCCTCAGTTTCCTTATCTGCAACCAAGTGGAATGCTAACAGTTTCTCAGGCTTGTACTGAGTTTGGATGAGGCAGTGCATGTGAAGTGGGGAGCACAGTGCCCAGCACAAAGGCAGCAGACAAGCAGGGTGGCTCTTGTTAGTGTATACCCACATATTGCAGTATGAGACACCTTGTAAAGATGACATCAGCGATAGTAGTATAGCTTGATTTTATTACTTTTGGGGTGTGTGGGTGTTTTTTTTGGGGGGGGTGTGTTTTGTTTTTTTAAGAAATGGTGGTTGTTGTTCAGTTGCTAAATTGTGTCTGATTCTTTACATCCCCATGGACTGCAGCATGCCAGGCTTCCCTGTTCTTCACTATCTCCTGGAATTTGCTCAAACTAATGTCCATTGAGTTAGTGAGGCCACCCAACGATTTCATCCTCTGTTGACCCCTTCTCCTCCTGCCCTCAGTCTTTCCCAGCATCAGGTCTTTTCCAGTGAGTTGGCTCTTTGCATCAGGTGGCCAAAGTATTGGAACTTCAGCATCAGTCCTTCCAATGAATATTCAGGGTTGATTTCCTTTAGGATTAACTGGTTTGATCTCCTTGATGTCCAGGGGACTCTCAAGAGTCTTCTCCAGCACCACTTAGGATCTTTTCTTTGTACCTTTCCATTTGGTTCTTTCATTCTTTCTTGTTTCTTCAAAGCTTTTAGTTTTGGTCAAGATCAACTTTAGCTCTCTATTTACTTTTCCTTGTTACTTGATGTTCCAGTGAGGCCAAGTTGCCAATGAACCCCTGTCTAAGATCCTATGGCAAGTTTAGAACTATTATTCCTTGGCTTTTATCTCGTTAATAGCAGCATATTAGTCTACTAGGATACTGGACAAAAAATAAAACACCTAGATTAGACAAGTTAACTTTAGCTGAAAAACCCAGTACAGTGTGAATGCAGAGGACTTTGTAAGAAAAGATATTCTGCCCATAATTTATTAAGATAATACCTATTACTCATTGCTTATACTTTGAATTCTGTTTTTTCAATGATTGTATGATGCTTTTCATATCTGGAAAATATTAGCAGACATCCAGTAAGTGTCTGTGCCTCCATTCCCATTCAATGATAACCAACACAGAACAATATCAATGTTAACATTATTGATATTATTGCATGCTTATTCCATACCAGTTACTGTGCTAAATAAACACCTTACATTTACTTTCTCATTTAATCCTTGCAACAATCCTATAAATGATGGGTGCTCTGCTTTTATCCATTTTCCAAAAGAATAAACTGAAATTTAGTAAGATGAAGAAAATTGTTAAAGGTCACATATCCAGTGAGTAGGGTCACTGGTCTGTTCATTCTTTTAACCATGCCTTTCTGCCTTCTGTGCACCATGGCATAGTGGGGTGTGTGTGTGTGTGTGTGTGTGTGTGTGTGTGTGTGTGTGTTTTAAGATAGCTGAGAGGAAAAAAAAATAAAGAATAAGGTCTGTCTGTAAAATATAGTTTCTTTTGTGAGAAGATCATGGCAAAAATAGAATCCAAAATAGGTTAATGGGAAATGTTACTTAAATTGTATATTTCAGCCTCTTCATCTGTAAAATGAAAATAATAGAAGTTTCAAACTGAGTGTAATGATTGAATGGGTTAATCCATTGAAGTGCTTGGAATAGTAACAGGTACATAGTAAGCACTCACTGTTTATTAGCTTTCCACCAGCGTGAAAGCTTCTTGAGGCCAAGAATTTGATTTTGTTCAGTCACACCATCAGAGCTCAGAACCCTGCCTCACACAGAGGAGGCCCCAGTGCACAAAGCCTTGATTTCAGGCACTTAGGCAGGTTGACTTGGGAAGCTGCTGTGCCTAAATTTGTGCAGGCCTTTAAGAAATTTGGGATCATTTTTTAAACTTCTAAACCCACTTCATTTAAAAGGAAAAGTCCCCTGAACCATCTCGTAAAAGTGTGTAAGGCTTAGTGCACAATAACTATACCTCTGGAAATGTAGTATGTTTTATAAATATATGTTTATAAACACTTCATTAGAAAGGCTTCATCGTGAAACCATTCATTTATGAAGATTTTAAACAATAGAGTCTTCACCATAAATCCAGTGATCCTTTAATCACCCATAACCTACTGTGTTATTATGAAGTCCTTACTTGGTATGATTGTTTGTTATGTGTTATACCCACAACTTTTGGGATACTGTGGTTTTTTTACATTTAACTTACTTTCCAGGCATAGAAATTTCTTCCAGCTATTTTGTTGTATTTATAAAGTTAAATCATAAAAGAGCATCTTGAAAGGATTTTCTTTTTAATGTAGAGAAGAAAGAAAGAAATATCTGTACCTAAGTACTAAACTGTCAGGGAATAAAAATATCAAGAATCAGCCATGCTTAATAATTTTTTACATGTGTTCCCCGTTATACTGCTTGGTGCAACAGCCTTCTAATTGTACAAGAATCATGTTCATTTGGGCACAATTAGAAATTAAAGAAATGTTAGAGAATTTTGCTTGGAAGCTTGTATTATTTAGATATTTTCTTCAACTTATTCCGTCCCCATAAATGAATTTTCAGATACCTGATTATTTTTTAAAACATGAAAATCAACCATTTTGAATGAAAATCTCACTAAATATCTATAATGCTATGTAAAATTTCCCAATTGTCCCTAAAAGACTAAATGATTTCTATTAGTTCTTTAGTTTTTTCTTTTTTAAGTATAGTTCTTTAGTTTCTGATTCTAAAAGAAAATTTTACCTTCTTTATATAATTTAGGTCTTCCCTGCTTTTCAGATGTCAGTCCTCCCTGGGTCTCACTGTCTCACAGAGTTGTCAGGGTTTAGTCTAAGAGTCTCCATGGTGAAGTAAAGAGAATATATTTTGCGACAGCTGTTTGTCTCACAGATATTCCTTTTCACTTATTTTTGAGTCCATGACTGTGCTTTGAATGTTTGACATTATTGGAAATCTGACCTTTTTGGTAAGCGGGGTCATTTTTGTACTAAAAGTATCAAAAAGATTTGAGGATTATCTAAACTTGTTATCAGTGAGTGTGTGGTTCTCTTTAAATTCTAAAACTTGAAATATCTTTTAAATTTAAAAACATAATATGATTTTAGATTTTGGTTGTGGCATCAAAGAGAATGTTGAAACGCTGCCTTCTTCAGAGAATGGCAGGTTCTTCCAAGGGCGGAGCTGTTTGTTAGGGGAAAACAATTAGCTGGAAAAATCATACAGTTCATCTGAGAACAAATGCATTTTGATGGGAAAAAAGCCATCTTTGGTCTCATTTAGAGCTTGACAGCTGTAATCTCCAATTCCACAGAATATAAATTGTGTCAATGAGGAATATAAATGTCCTGGATTTGAGGCCTAACTGAAGGATGAATATAAGAATTAGTGAGTTTATTTTTCATGTTGACACCAGCAAGAATAAATGGCATTTTCTGACGTAATGTTGTCAGAGAAAATATTTTTGTTATTTGTTAGTTCAAGTTTTAGACTTCTATTCTGAAGATTTGACAGTGCACAAACAGACATTAAGTTTCTTCAAAACGTGCTGGTACTGCAGCTGTGAGGGATGCTAAATGAAACAAAATATGAAGAGAAGGAAGATGTTAATGTGTACAGAAGGACCAGTTTTAGGGTCTGTTGCTAATTGGGGTGAAAGTGAAAATGAAAGTGTTAGTCACTCAGTAGTGTCTGATTCTTTGTGACCCCATGGACTGTAGCCCACCAGGCTCTTCTGTTCATGGAATTCTCCAGGCAAGAATTCTGGAGTGGGTTGCCATTTCCTTCTCCAGGGGATCTTTCCGACCCAGGGATTGAACCTGGGTCTCCCACATTGCAGGCAGACTCTTTACTGACTGAGCCGCCAGGGAAGACTAGGTATAACAGTGGTTAAATAATTAAATAATAGCATTTAAACATTGATTTATCATCATTGTGAATTATGCCTTGTCCTGAATCTGTATCTTCTCCTAAGGTTACAGGACATTTTAGTTGTTGTTGACCAGGAAGACTGCTGGAAACAGCCTCACATGTCAGTCATTGTTAGAACAGATCAGGTGTCATCACCTAGGTACCCTCACCCTCCCTGACTCCCTTCCTCCTTCCTTCCCTTCCTCACCCTCTGTGGTGTGCACTTTTATTTCCCCTCTTTTTTTTAGTGGTGGTGCTGGAGGGGATAGGGGATGCATCAGTCAGAATTTTAGGGCAGAATCTTGAGAGTAAAAATGTGAAATTATGGGTTTTGGTCCAGATAGTTTACCAGGTGTTATATTCTACCATTGTTTTCTTAGTCCCTGTATTTTATTTTAAAGGACTTGCTGTTTTGTGGGAAGATTTGGGAGAATGGCATTGAAACATGTAAATATCATGTATGAAATGAGTTGCCAGTCCAGGTTCGATGCACGATACTGGATGCTTGGGGCTGGTGCACTGGGACGACCCAGAGGGATGGACTGGGGAGGGAGGAGGGAGGAGGGTTCAGGATGGGGAACACATGTATACCTGTGGCGGATTCATTTTGATATTTGGCAAATCTAATACAGTTATGTAAAGTTTAAAAATAAAATAAAATTAAAAAAAAAAAAAAAAAAAAAAAAAAAAAAAAAAATAAAAAAAAGTATTTTTGTTTGTAGTTAAAACATAATCTTGGGGATCAAATGATAGCTAACATTTCTTTAAAAAATAAATATATGTTAAGACTAAGCTAAGTCACTTCAGTTGTGTCCGACTCTGTGCGACCCCATAGACGGCAGCCCACCAGGCTCCCCCATCCCCGGGATTCTCCAGGCAAGAACACCGGAGTGGGCTGCCATTTCCTTCTCCAATGTATCAAAGTGAAAAGTGAAAGGGAAGTCGCTCAGTCGTGTCTGACTCTTAGCGACCCCGTGGACTGCAGCCTTCCAGGCTCCTTGGTCCATGGGACTCTCCAGGCAAGAGTACTGGAGTGGGGTACCATTGCCTTCTCCATATGTTAAGACTAGGAGTACTCTTGCCTGGAAAATCCCATGGACGGAGGAGCCTGGTAGGCTGCAGTCCATGTAGTCACTAAGAGTTGGACACGACTGAGTGACTTCACTTTCACTTTTCACTTTCATGCATTGGGGAAGGAAATGGCAACCCACTCCATTGTTCTTGCCTGGAGAATCCCAGGGACGGTGGAACCTGATGGGCTGCCGTCTATGGGGTCACACAGAATTGGACACGACTGAAGCGACTTAGCAGCAGCAGGAATACTAAAAAGTTTTTTTTTTTTAATGGTTAGCCGATGGGATATTTTACATCTTGTATCATGGATTTTATTTCAGGTTAGTGGTGATCTGAAATGAGGGGTTTTCTTTCCCCCTGTTGGGACTTTAATCTCTTTGCCTTTGGAAAATCACAGGATAACATGAGGGCAAGGAAATATGTCTATATAAAGCTTCTGCTACACAGAATGTTATATTGAGGAATCTTGTGACTGACTCCTTGACTCAGCTGAAAATATTCATGAATTATTCCCTATGGATATGACCTGGTATCAGCAATCTGAACTAACACGAAGTAAAATCTGATAGGAATTATTTAAAATGAAATCTCTTTTCCTAGTTTTTTTTTTGGGGGGGGGGTATCATTTCTTCCTTTTTTACTAGGGAGAATAATTTGGAAGAAACTAAAATCATAGCCAAGTCACTATCACAAAAAGTTGAAGAGGTTATACAACTTTATCTAAAAATAATAGAATTAGCCCCAGAACAGATGGAGTCCTTTCCCCATAGACATAAATTACCCAGGTAACAGGAATCCTCATTATTTTAGCTAGTGATTGTCTTTTTCTCATGGAAAACACATTGTCTTTTCTTGTGAAGGATGAGCATGAATTATCATCCTTGTGGTACTAGGGGTGCTACTGGAGTTCTCTGCTAATATCACCGTCTGTGAGCGTCCAGTGCTTACTTCTGGTGCATCAGCTTGTCACCTGTAACAGGGAGATGATGATACTTGCCCTACTGCATCTTGGGGCAGTTGTGAGGATCCCATGACATGGATGAAAGTACTTTGGGAATTAAACAGCACTCATAGGTAGTTTTTATATTGTTTTCCTTTAAATATTTGGCTTATAAACATTCCTTGATCAGGTGTAAACTCACTTATTTTCAATCTCAGGTTGAGATTTTTGCCCTTCTAAAAGACAAGCAAGTAAATCAGATGATGAGGAGGTTAGCAACTGTGAATCTGTGCAATTTTCTATATGTCATTGAGTTTGCTGGAAATATCATGCTGATCAGAATGGCAGTTTGGAAGAGATAAAATAATGCCATGTGCTGGGGAAAGAGGCAAGTGATGTAGTATTGGAGAAAGCCTGTGTGGAAAGTCAGAATGCCTGGATTGAAGTCCTGGCTCTGTAATTTAACCGTCTTGGCAGGTCACTCAATGGCCCCGAGCCCCCTATTTCCTCATCTTTAAATGGAGGTGGTGAAGCATGTCTTGCTTTCACTCACAGAGTTGTGGGGAGATCAGATGGGATAATGTACATGTGAGGGTGCTTTTATATTGTGAAATGCGAAATTAATATAAGCTATGTTAGACTGAACTGCAAATAGGCCTGAGTTTCAGGAAAAGTAACCTAAGTACATTAAGGGAATGTTTTAGTGTTTTGACTCTTGGAGACTTTTGACTGACGACATGTTTGATACAGGTTTCATGTTAGTAGAAACATGCAATAAAAAGAATAAAATATTCGACAACTCTCGTGTTTCCTTACAGGTCAGTATAAAGCCATGGGCTGACACTTTGGTGAATGCCCACCATACACTTCTGAGTAATTATTCTACAGAGTAATTTAAGCATTACTATTGTTTTCACATGTTATTTTAAAATATTCTTTTAATTCATCTTCTTGCCTTTATTTATGCCATTTAATTTGTTTTTTGAACATCAGATTCCAACTCTGACATGTTAATGTTATTTTGCCTGAATGTGAAATGTTTGAGACACACCAGATAAAATCAAAAACACAAAACATATGAAAGTAAAGAGCTTTTTTTTTGATGTTGCAATTTTCAGTTCCAGGTAGCCCAAAGCAGAAAAGCTGCTGAATGATATGAACAGTATTTCTTTGCCATTAACATTAAGAGGAAAAAGCTAAATCCCAAACTTGACTCTCTATCTTTTTTTTCATTTTTGAAGGCTTATTTGAGTATAACCCTACTCGACAATACCTTTTAATGCTCATTATTGCGAGACTGAAGCCTGCACACACTTGAACTCTCAAATACTACAACAGAATTGCTATTCATTGCAGCTACTTGGACAAAAAAAAAAAAAAAAAAAAAAAAACCAACAAAAAACAGTGTTTGATGGACTACCTAGGTGAAGACCTGGGAAAGGAAGGGTTATCTACAAATTGAGTGAGTTTATTATGGCTTAGTGATTTGCTGATTGATTTCATTTGCTGTCAGTTAAGGCTCTCTTAGTGTCAGTTTTCTTTGCATAATGCCTTGAAATAAAGACCGATGAAGTTCTTCAGATTGATGCCGCTTATATAAACTGACCCTGATTTGCCCTATTCTGCGTGACAAGTTAAGTGACAGCAGTGAGAGGAAAATCCAGCAATGAATATGCAACTTACCGATTAAGGGAAACGCAGGAAATCATTCAGTCTAAAACTAGGTACAAAATAATTTCTTGTAATAATTCCACAGATGCCTTGAGTTTCATTAAACAGACCATTATTAGTCTCAAGAGTGTATGCGTGTGGGGTTGTGTGTGCATGTTGATAGAGACAGGCAGATAGTGAGAGGGACAGAAAGAGAGGACTGAATTAAAAAAGAGAACTAAAAGTGATCCTAAATCTTTTTATATAAAGTAAATCTTCCTCTCCCCATTTAAACTTGGAATTGTCAGAATCATGGTTTAAAAAATAGCTTATTTGAGGTTGTATAATGCTGTGTATTAGGTAACCAATGAAACATAGGGTCATTTTGAAGCTTTAAATGCTTTTCAGTTTCAGAGCTTTCTAGTAAAGTGCTGGTAGCTTTTCTTTTTCTTTCAATGGCCAAAGTTTCATAGTGCTGATTAAAAAGATGTGGAACTTTTATGGGGCAGACTAACTTAAGAAGTAACTCACTGAGAAAAACATGAAACACGAACATTTTAATATCTGTTCTGAGTGAGAACTGTTTCACTCATAGCCTATTTCCCCTGTGGAGTGTGTGACATTGCTTCCATATTGCAGAGCACTCTTTTGTTCGGAGTATATTTGATGATGCATATTAATCAAAATGAACCTGAGTTGGTGTAGTTTCCTTAGGATCAAAAGGGCAACATAGAAAACAGAGCACCAAAGTGAAGAAAGCACCAGGTTCTGTTCTGGTGGTAGGAAGTTCAGCAAAGTGACATATCACAAACCTAAGTGATATCTGTGATGTGTTTAAAAGAGGCATACATTCCATGTTTGCCAACAAGTCTTTAAAAAGTCCTCAAACCTTAGATCTTTGATTGAATGGTTATCTGGTAGAATGATTTACCCACAACATTTAAAATTTAGAAGCAGCAGCCCTATGTCTTTAATCCTTCTAAAACTGAGAAGGAAATCATGATTAAATTAAAACATGCTGCTTAACTTTGTATATTTATTAAGTTTTGTCATGGGACAAAATAGAAAAAAAAATCTTAAAAAAAAAACCTTATTTATCTATTTGGCTATGCCAGGTCTTAGTTGGGGCATGCGGGGTCTGGTTCCCTGACCAGGGGTCAAACCTGGGCCCCCTGTCTTGGGAGCATGGAGTCCCAGCCACTGAAACACTGAGAAAGGCCCTGAAAAGGAGAATCTTTGAGACACTTAGCACAGTGACTTACACTAAGCCCTCAACAGAGAGCAGTTAAGATTATTACTCTTGAGACAGTGGGTGTGAATTGAGGAATGTTACGATTCTTCATCAAATAAAAAGGGGATTCTTTATTTTGCATGCGCTAGTCTTTTTGCAAATCAAAGGCACATTTCTGTTCCATGTGAGTAGGACTCTCCTGAGACATTCTTTTCGGGCCCCTCCCCTTTCTTTATGTTCTGAAAGCAGAGTAGATATGAAATTCCTGGTCACATAAACTGCTTTTCTTTTCTTGCATATCTTTCTAATTTGTTCACACTGGGTAAGGTGATGCAGACTCCTGAAGGGTCTGGAGAAGTAGCTGCCCTAGTGTCCAGACATGTTCCTGGTAAGAAGAGCAAGGTCACTGGGAGCCTACGGGCCTAGTTTTCACTCTGATAGCTGGTAATGCATCGGAGGCCTAGGAACCAAGGTAGCCTTTGCATCAAAGTTTTCTATTTATTCTAGAAGGAAAATGGAAATATAATTTGAGAGTATTTATTGCATTGGTTATAGCTTTATTTATCTTTATTTTTTATTTTAGTTTAATTGAGATATAATTGACATACAGCACTGTATAAGTTTAAGGTATATAGCATAAGTTGACTTACATATAGTATTGGGAAATGATTACCATAGTAAGTTTAGTGAACATCCAGAAGACATACAGATGGCTAACAAACACATGAAAAGATGCTCAACATCACTCATTATCAGAGAAATGCAAATCAAAACCACTATGAGGTACCATTTCACACCAGTTCAGAATGGCTGCGATCCAAAAGTCTACAAGCAATAAATGCTGGAGAGGGTGTGGAGAAAAGGGAACCGTCTTACACTGTTGGTGGAAATGCAAACTAGTACAGCCACAATGGAGAACAGTGTGGAGATTCCTTAAAAAACTGGAAATAGAACTGCCTTATGATCCAGCAATCCCACTGCTGGGCATACACACTGAGGAAACCAGAATCGAAAGAGACATGTGTACCCCAATGTTCATCGCAGCACTGTTTATAATAGCCAGGACATGGAAGCAACCTAGATGTCCATCAGCAGATGAATGGATGAGAAAGCTGTGGTACATATACACAATGGAGTATTACTCAGCCATTAAAAAGAACACATTTGAATCAGTTCTAATGAGGTGGATGAAACTGGAGCCTATTATACAGAGTGAAGTAAGCCAGAAAGAAAAACACCAATACAGTATACTAACGCATATATATGGAATTTAGAAAGATGGTAACAATAACCCTGTGTACGAGACAGCAAAAGAGACACTGATGTATAGAACAGTCTTGTGGACTCTGTGGGAGAGGGAGAGGGTGGGAAGATTTGGGAGAATGGCATTGAAACATGTAAAATATCATGTATGAAACGAGTTGCCAGTCCAGGTTCGATGCACGATACTGGATGCTTGGGGCTGGTGCACTGGGACGACCCAGAGGGATGGAATGGGGAGGGAGGAGGGAGGAGGGTTCAGGATGGGGAACACATGTATACCTGTGGTGGATTCATTTCGATATTTGGCAAAACTAATACAATTATGTAAAGTTTAAAAATAAAATAAAATTAAAAAAAAAAGAAAGAAAGAAAAAAATGTTTTTCTCCTTGTGATGAGAACTCTTTGAATTTACTCTCTTGACAACTTTCAAATCTACCCCACAGCAGTGTAAACTATAGTCATCATGTTTTACATTACATTCCTGGTACTTCCTTATCTTGGAACTGGAAGTTTGTATCTTTTGACCACCCTACTTCAGCCAGTTCCCCCTCCCCTCACCTCTAACCTCTGGTAACCATAAGTCTGATCTTTTTTTTCCCCCCCTGAGTTATTTTTTTTTTAATTCTTTAATTAAGTGAGATCATAACAGTATTTGTGTTTCTCTGTCTGACTTATTCCTCTTAGCATAATGCCCTTGAGCTCCATCCATGTTGTCACAAATGGTGGGAATTTCTTTTTTTTTAATGGCTGAAATATATATATATATATATATATATATATATATATATGAAGAAGGCTGAGCGCCGAAGAATTGATGCTTTTGAACTGTGGTGTTGGAGAAGACTCTTGAGAGTCCCTTGGACTGCAGGGAGATCCAACCAGTCCATTCTGAAGGAGATCAGCCCTGGGATTTCTTTGGAAGGAATGATGCTAAAGCTGAAACTCCAGTACTTTGGCCACCTCATGCGAAGAGTTAACTCATTGGAAAAGATTCTGATGCTGGGAGGGGTTAGGGGCAGGAGGAGAAGGGGACAACAGAGGATGAGATGGCTGGATGGCATCACTGACTCAATGGACGTGAATCTGGGTGAACTCTGGGAGTTGGTGATGGACAGGGAGATCTGGCGTGCTGCGATTCATGGGGTCGCAAAGAGTCGGACATGACTGAGCGACTGAACTGAACTGATATAAATATACATATAGACTTTATCCTTTCATCTGTTGGTCAACAGTTGGGTTGTTTCATGCCTTGGCTATTGTAAATAATGCTGCTATAAATTTATGGATGCAGATATGTCTTTGACATAGCATGTTTGTTTCTTTCTGATATGGTCCCAGAAGTAGAATTGCTGGATCATTTTTCATTTGGGGAGGAACTTTTATACTGTTTTCCATAGTTGCTGTATCAATTTACAATACCACTGACAGTGTACTTGGGTTTCCTTTTGTCCACATCCTCACCAGCGTTTGCTATGTTTTGTCTGTTTGATTTGATGATAACCGTTCTAAGATACCAGGTGACATCTCTTTGTGGTTTTGATTTGCATTTCCATTTCCCTGATGATTAGTGATGTTGAGTACCTTTTCACGTGCCTGTTGATGATTTGTATGTGTTTTTGGGAAAATGTCTTTTAGAGCCTTTGCCCATTTTTAATGGATTATTTGTAATGATATTGAGTTTTATGAATTCTTTATAACTTTTGAGAGTATTTAGAGACCAATTCAATCCAGTAAATTGGCTTTAAAAAGTAAAATGATCAGCTCTTTCAATCATATAGATTTGGGTATGGCTAACATCAATGATTGGAGAAGGCAATGGCACCCCACTCCAGTACTCTTGCCTGGAAAATCCCATGGATGGATGAGCCTGGTGGGCTGCAGTCCATGGGGTCGCTAAGAGTTGGACACGACTGAGTGACTTCGCTTTCACTTTCTTGCATTGGAGAAGGAAATGGCAACCCACTCCAGTGTTCTTGCCTGGAGAATCCCAGGGACAGGGGAGCCTGGTGGGCTGCCATCTATGGGGTCGCACAGAGTTGGACACGACTGAAGCAACTTAGCAGCAACATCAATGATGCACCATATACCTGCCAAGAACAGGGTATTGTACTGTGCTGTGGGATACAGAAGTGACTCAGATATCTTTCCAACAGGAATATGAAATTTATGATTGAAATGAGATTGAAAAATGATCGCTCATTTTTCATGCTTTATCTTTGTAGGAGAGGCATAGATAAAGTACCATAGCCTGATCTGTAGAAAATGAAAGAAAGTGAAGTCGCTCAGTTGTGTCCGACTCTTTGCGACCCCATGGACTGTATGTAGCCTACCAGGCTCCTCCATCCATGGGATTTTCCAGGCAAGAGTGCTGGAGTGGGTTGCCATTTCCTTCTCCAGGGAATCTTCCCGACCCAGGGATCGAACCTGGGTCTCCTGCATTGTAGGCAGACGCTTTACCGTCTGAGCCATGAGGAAAGCCATGTGATCTGTAGAGGAGAATGAAATTCTTTGTTGCTGGGAAGAATAGGAGAGGCTTCATAGAGGAGGTGGCATTTGAGTAGGCCTTGAAGGTAATGCAGTTAAATATCCCCTTTCATGTAAATTGGTACTGTCAGGAAATACAGATGGGAAATATCTGGCGTTTGAGCCTGAACCGCTGTAGTTCTGGAGCAGTGACATCTAGGGAATTGTGCTGCACTCAATATGCCAGCAAATTTGGAAAATTCAGCACTGGCCACATGACTGCACAAGGTCAGTTTTCATTCCAATCCCAAAGAATGGCAATGCCAAAAAAATCTTTAAACTCTCACACAATTGCACTCATTTCATGTGCTAGGGAAGTAATGCTTAAAATCCTTCAAGCTGGGCTTCAGCAGTACACAAACCGAGAACTTCCAGATGAACAAGCTGGATATAGAGAAAGCAGAGGAACTCGAGATCAAATTGCCAACATTCTCTGGATCACAGAAAAAGCAAGGGAATTCTGAGAAACATCTACTTCTGCTTCATTGACTACACTATAAAACCTTTGGCTGTATGGATCACAACAAACTGTGGGAAATTCTTAGAGACAGAAATATCAGACCACCTTACCTTCACCCTGAGAAACCTATATGCCTGTCAAGAAGCAACAGTTAGAACCGAACATGGAACAATGGACTGGTTCCAAATTGGGAAAGGAGAATGTCAAGGCTGTATATTGTCACCCTGCTTATTTAACTTATATGCAGAGTATATCATGTGAAATGACAGGCTGGATGAATCACAAGCTGCAATCAAGATTGCCGGGAGAAGTATCAATAACCTCAGATATGCAGATGACACCACCTTTATGGCAGAAAGCCAAGAGGAACTAAAGAGCCTCTTGATGAGGGTGAAAAAGGAGAGTAAAAAACCTGGCTTAAAACTCAACATTCAAAAAATGAAGTTCATGGCATCTGGTCCCATCACTTCATGGCAAATTGAAGGGGAAACAATGGAAACAGTGATAGACTTTATTTTCTTGGGCTCCAAAATTACTTCAGATGGAGACTGTAGCTATGAAATTAAAAGATGCTCCTTGGAAGAAAAGCTGTGACAAACCTAGACAATGTATTAAAAAGCAGGGATATCACTTTGCTGACAAAGGTCCAAATAGTCAAAGCTGTGGTTTTTCCAGGAGTCATGTACAGATGTGAGAGTTCGACCATAATGAAGGCTGAGTGCCGAGGAGCTGATGCTTTAAACTGTGGTGCTATATAAGACTCTTGAGAGTCCTTTGGACTGCAAGGAGATCAAACCAGTCACTCCTAAAGGAAATCAACCCTGAATATTCACTGGAAGGAGTGATGCTGAAGCTGAAGTTCCAGTACTTTGGCTACCTGATGGGAAGAGCCGACTCATTGGAAAAGACTCTGATGCTGAGAAAGATTGAGGGCAGGAGGAGAAGTGGGTGACACAGGATGAGATGGTTGGATGGCATCATTGACTCAATGGACATGAGTTTGAGCAAACTCCGGAAGATAGTAAAGGATAGGGAAGCCTGGTGTGCTGTAGTGCATGGGGTCACAAAGAGTTGGACATGACTGAGCACCTCAACAATATTTATGTGCTTAAATGAATTCTGTTACAGAATAGAAAGTTTAGAAATTACTGAAGTAGATGATAACTCTGACTAAAGCATGTACATTCCCAAACCAATTTTACATATATCAAAATAAGAATGGGATCATGATAAGAAAAGAATTGCTCTTAATAAAGGCATGAAATATTTTATGTTTCTCTCTTTACTAATTTGCTTTTCTTTAGATATATTGAAAATTGTTCATATTGGATTCAATTAAACCACAGACAAGTACATCGAATTCTTATAATTCCAACTAAATGGCTTTTTAGCACCTTTGTAAAAATTGATGGAAAGACACTATGGATTTCCTTTGCTGAGATTAATAAAGCTAACAGTATTTTGTGAAAAGAGGAAAGACAAGTGTTCAACGTTGTGTGTGTATTAATATATTTATTCTTTATCAGTAGTTTAGATTAAGTACACTTTCTGAATGCTGTCCATTTTGAGAAACTGGATTGGACAGTTTTTCTTTGGTGGTGAACAATTAGCTTTCAGCCCTGAAAGTAATTTATGTCTATAACTTTTCTTTTTGTATTAACACCACTCCTTTAAGAAAATTTGCATGCTGAACCCACAAAGACCAAAATTAGGTTGTGTTTTTTGTTACACTGTTAAATTTGATTAAAGTAGTTGGATCTTGGAACAGACAAATGGGGAGTGCTGGTTATCACTTTGGTCTCCAAAAAGTATAAATCAGAGAGAAGTTATTAGAATATAAAGTACCCTTTGTTAAGCTCCAGATAGCTTTTGAATTTGGATAAATAGGCACTCTCAGTATTGTCCACATTATTACTGAAATGGAAGGTCTCACTAGCTCTAAAATGAAGAACCCTACCATATTACATGTTGTTAATTCAGTCAGGCTTCACAAGTAAGTATGGTAAGTATGGAACTCCTGCTCAGTATCCAGCCCTGTGCATGACTGAGATGACAGAGGATGGATGTGCATTTTGGGAGAAGGAGTTAAAAAAAGAATCCCAAATGTTAGTTCCTAATAGAGAAAGAACAAAACAAGCACTAATAAGGGATCTGTCACGGGCCAACACATATGCCTGGGAGCCTTTGTGGAATATGGAGACTGGGACAGGGTCTGAATGTATTGCTGATCTTGTTTTACATCCTCCTTGAGAACACTTTTTGAACAAGAGTTCTGTCTTTTTTGAGGAGATTATCTACTCTATTAGTGTTTCACCCATTCAGTGTCACTGTGAAATCTTAAAGTGTGTTATCGCCCCAGCTTAATAAATGGGAATCAGAGCTTGCCTCCTCTCTTCATATACAGGTAAATGGCTTTACCTCGGCTTTCAAATAAACTTCAGCTGTCTTGTGTTGGCCATGGGCTCTTCACAGTCTGGTCTTGACTCTCCAGCTTCCTTCTCCCAGAGCTCTCCACCTCATTCACTGAGAATATAGCAATAGATATGTAATAGCAGTACTGGCCTTTTGGTTTAACTTGGATGCGGCAGGTACAGTTCCATTTCTGAGGCCTTTGCTGGTCCCTTTTCTTGATGGGCTCTCACCAGGTGTTCATGAAGCCCAGTCCTTCACTTCTTGCATGTCTTCACTTAAATATTGTCTGTTGGAAGCCTTCTCTCATCACTCACTCAAATAGCTTCCCTCCTCCCATCACACTTTATAGCCATGACTCTGCTTTATTTTCCTTCGCAGCATATGAACTCTTATTTTCCTCTTGCTGGAATGTAAGACCCATGCGGGCATGGCTTGATATTTAGCACAGTATCTTCAACACCTGGAACATAACAGACGCTCAGTAATATTTGTTGAATACGTTAACTAATGGATTGGATTTTTCTCTGTTGTAGACTTTTCAAGAGGCAGTTGTTGTTCAGCTGCCTAGTTGTGTCCAACTCTCTGTGGCCCTATGGACTGCAGCACTCCAGGCTTCCCTGTCCTTCACTATCTCCTGGAGTTTGCTCAAACTCATGTCCATTGAGTCAATGATGCCATCCAACCATATCATCATCTGTCACCCCCTTCCTTCTACCCTCTATCTTTCCCAGCATTAGGGTGTTCTCAAGAGGCAGAGCTGTTTGCATATAAAAGAGCAAGGATACAGCCACTATGGAGAACAGTGTGGAGATTCCTTAAAAAACTGGAAATAGACATGCCTTATGATCCAGCAATCCCACTGCTGGGCATACACACTGAGAAAACCAGAAGGGAAAGAGACACGAGTACCCCAATGTTCATCGCAGCACTGTTTATAATAGCCAGGACATGGAAGCAACCTAGATGTCCATCAGCAGATGAATGGATAAGAAAGCTGTGGTACATATACACAATGGAGTATTATTCAGCCATTAAAAAGAATACATTTGAATCAGTTCTAATGAGGTGGATGAAACTGGAGCCTATTATACAGAGTGAAGTAAGCCAGAAAGAAAAACACCAATACAGTATACTAACGCATATATATGGAATTTAGAAAGATGGTAACAATAACCCTGTGTACGAGACAGCAAAAGAGACACTGATGTATAGAACAGTCTTATGGACTCTGTGGGAGAGGGAGAGGGTGGGAAGATTTGGGAGAATGGCATTGAAACATGTAAAATATCATGTATGAAATGAGTTGCCAGTCCAGGTTCGATGCACGATACTGGATGCTTGGGGCTGGTGCACTGGGACAACCCAGAGGGATGGAATGGGGAGGGAGGAGGGAAGAGGGTTCAGGATGGGGAACACATGTATACCTGTGGTGGATTCATTTTGATATTTGGCAAATCTAATACAGTTATGTAAAGTTTAAAAATAAAATAAAATTTAAAAAAAAAAAAAAAAAAAAAAAAAGAGCAAGGAGTCTGGAATCAGATGGACCGCTGATTTCCAGTTGTGCCATTTATTAGCAATGTGCCCTTAAGACAGTTAGTTATGGACTCTGAACATCAGTAGTTTTAGATATAACATTGTACTAAGTAATTCCTATTTTGCAAGGACAGTGTAAAGATTGGAGATGATGCATGTTGCCACAGAAAACAGACCATGCTCAGATTTTCTTATACTTTATTTACTGTGACAAGAAAATGCTCTTCTTTTGTATGAGCAGTCTAAATCATCATGCAGAGGTGTGTCTATTACTTGATAAGAAATAGAGATTAGTCGAAGTAACTGATCTCTGAAGAACATACTCATAGTTATCAAAAGTTTATAATAAACATTTCCATATATCAGTGCCAGATGTTATGGTTTTGACATTTAGTCAAAGCCAGACTTCCTGAATTCCAGCTCACACCATCAGAGTTCAATAAAAATATTCATTTTTACACTCATACAGTGCTAAGTCTTATCTGTATGTCAATAGAATTTGAAGCAGGCTAGTAAATCTCCATTGTCAAACTCACAGTGATGTCAAGATATAGTAGGTTCCAAAGAAATGGTAACTATAATAATATATATTTTTTTCTGATGGAGAGCTAAAGTAGTAATGTTACGTTTCTTCATGGTTTCCTATGACCCTGCAGTTATTTCTTTGTTGTTGTTGCTGTTGCTAAGTTGTGTCCAACTCTTTCCAACCCCATGGAATGAGGCATGCCAAGCTTCCCTGTCTTTCACTGTTTCCTGGAGTTAGTGATGCCATCCAATCATCTCATCCTCTGTTGCCCCCTTCTCCTCCTGCCTTCAGTCTTTCCCAGCATCAGAGTCTTCTCCAATTAGTCAGCTCTTCACATCAGGTGGCAAAATATTAGAGCTTCAGCTTCAGCATCAGTCCTTCCAGTGAATATTCAGGGTTGGTTTCCTTTAGGATTGACTGGTTTGATCTCCTTGCAGTCCAAGAGACTCCAAAGATTCTTCTCCAACACCATAGTTCAAAAGCATCAATTCTTCTTTATGGTCTAACTCTCACATCCATACATGACTACTGGAGAAACCATAGTGTTGACTGTATGGACCTTTGTTGGTAAAATATGATGCCTCACTTTTTAATATGCTATCTAGGTTTGTCATAGCTTTGCTCCTTTTCTTCCAAGGAGCAAGCGTCTTTTAATTTCATGGCTGTAGTCACAATCTGCAGTGAATTTGGAGCCCAAGAAAATAAAGCCTGTCACTATGAAGTGGTGGGTCTGAATGCCATGATCTTAGTTTTTTGAATGTTGTGTTTCAAGCCAGCTTTTTCACTCTCCTCTTTTCACCCTCATCAAGAGGCTCTTTAGGTCCTCCTCATTTTCTGCCATTAAAGTGGTATCATCTGCATATCTGAGGTTGTTGATATTTCATCTGGCAATCTTGATTCCAGCTTGTGACTCATCTAGCCTAGAATTTTTCATGATATCTTTGCGTAGAAGTTAAATAGGTAGGGTGACATATACAGCCTTGATGTACTCCTTTTCCAGTTTTGAGCTAGTTCATTGTTCCATGTCTGGTTCTAACTGTTGCTCCTTCACCAGCATAGAGGTTTCTCAGGAGGCAGGTAAGATGGTCAGGTATTCCCATCTCTTTAAGAATTTTCCACAGTTTGTTGTGATCCACACAGTCAAAGACTTTAGTGTAGTCAATGAAGCAGAAGTAAATGTTTTTCTGAATTCCCTTGCTTTTTCTATGATCCAGCAGATGTTGGCAATTTGATCTTGAGTTCCACTGCCTTTTTCTATATCCAGCTTGTACATCTGGAAGTTCTTGGTTCATGTCCTGTTGAAGCCTAGCTTGAAGGTTTTGAGTATTACCTCCCTGGCACATGATTTGAGTGCAATTATATGGTAATTTGAACAGTCTATGGCATTGCTGTTCTTTGGGATTGGAATGAAAACTAACCTTTTGCAGCCGTGTGACCACTGCTGAGTTTTCTAAATTTGCTTTATATTGAGTGCAGCACTTTAACAGCATCATCTTTGTTACTCACGAACTAAACTACTGTCACTTTGTCAGGCCTTCTTTTCCAACATATTAGTAAACACAGTGCCAATTCTATAATTGACCTATATGATGAGCGTTTTGTATATTTCTTAAATTTTTAAGTCTCTATAGCAAGGGAATTTCATTACTACTACTGCTGCTGCTGAGCTACAACTTCTACTATCATTATTATAGTCCATATTCTTACTGTATTGTGGATATTTATTATATATGTCCATATGCAGTAGTTTCCATGAGGAGCTTTTTTTCAGTCTCTGATTATTTTGATGATTTCTCTTTCATATTCTTACCAGAAGCCAATATCCCTTTGGTCTTTCTCTACATTAAGCTTTAGCATAATAAGAATAGTAATCATCATCAGTCTAGATGCTGCATTTAGCCTCAAATTGGCCTTGATTCAGTTCTGGTTGCAAATAATATATTTGACAAAGAATTGGCCTTGTTTTAGGCACATTCAAGTTATATATGCCATGGTTGAGTGGAGGCCAGAAAAAAGTTGAGAGTCTAAACACGATACAAAGAAAACATCATTTTAAAAAATCTGATGCAAAAGTATTCTACAACTCTGCTGAATATAGTTTCCCATGAGTTTCCCATGAGGCTCCTTCTCGTACCTGAAAAGCTACTATATTTTACATCCTTCAAAGTGGTGCCAGTAAAAATTTTTAGTGATGGGATAAGTTAAGTCCAGGGCCATTTCAGATGGCAAGAAGGGGAAACAAACTTAGATTCTCTTTTTCTTCATAACACTGAGAAAAACCTACCTGAACTATATGCAGCAGCACGTTAAATCGATTTATGCTTTTTTGTTTTAATTGTGCTTGACTTCAGGAGGTTGTACATTTGCATCCAAATTTTTTGTCCTTATTACTTGACACATTTACTATCTTGATCATTGTCACTATTACCACTGAAAAGCATTTTAATCTCTGTGTGTATATTGCATTAAGTGTCTGGTTGTGCATAATTTTAGTCATTCTCTGTACTAAATAAATAGGAGTGTACAGTCTTAAGTGGATATCAGTGTTCCAGACCAGTCTCTCAGGGACACATAGTAATTCCAGTACATGCACACAACCCCTACGATATTAAAGGTCAAAGTGAGCTGTCTAACAATGGAAAACCATCTCATCTGAGACAGAGGGAAAAGAGAACCAGGTTTACCAAAATTGTTATTTCTACATAAAGGAAAGGTCATTTCTCTGCTAGCTAATATTTCAATATGGCAAGGTAAAAGTCTTCCCCAGTCTTAGTATAAAAAATGAAAATATAACTTTTTGGAATCCCATTCCTTCTGCACATATATCCAGTATGCCTAGATGTCATTCAGAATGAGAAATTGAGTCAGATGAGCTAATCCTATATAGGTAGGCTTTATGATGTCATTGTTTTGGTATTTTCCTTGTAAAGTCCTGTACCAATATCAGATCCTTAAGTCAGCCTGCTGAGAGATGCACAGCACACTCTCATTTTATGTATATAAGTCAATTAAATACACCAGGAGTTGTTTTCCAAATTTTGACTTTTTTTAATTATCTTCTATTGTGTGGATAATACTACATTTGCTATAGTTTATAATCTTAATATAATTTTTTCTCATTAAAATAACCTGACAACTTTCTTTCATATTACATTTTTGTAAAATCAAAAGATGCTTTGGAGAAAGTATAGATTTTATGTGACATATTTGGATAGTATAGAGATTCATTGACTTGTAAATGTTTACTGAATTCATTCTACAGAATGAGTGAAGTCCCCAAGAAAATTTTACCTGAAATAAATACTTATTTCCATTACAGAAGCAAGAATTATTAGCTCAGAGTCAGTGTAATGTAATAATTATTAATGAGTTTGATATCTTTGAAAATCTTGGTTTCATAGCAAAATTCAAGAGGGGCTTGCTTTTTTAAAAAATTGTTTTTTACTTCATTTTTGGCTGCACTGGGTCTTCATTGTACCACATGGGCTTCTCATTGAAGTGGTATCTCTTGTTGAGAAGCATGGGCTCTAGTGTGCATGAATTCACTAGTTGTGGTGTGTGGGCTCAATAGTTGTAGCACACAGGCTTAGTTGTCCTGAGGCATGTAGAATCATCTTGGACTACGGAAATAAACCTGAGTGCCTTGCATTGGCAGTCAGGTTGTTAACCACTGGACCACCAGGGAAGTCCAAGGGCTTTGCTTTTGTACCTTTTTCAGTTAATAGAGGAGAAAACTGAAATTAGCAAAAATGAGTGTTGTGATAGACTACTGGCACAATTTTGTGAAACTTGGAGAGCTTAGTTGAATTCTACTGATTTAAGTGAGAAACTTTGTATGATAGACAGCCAAAACAAAGCAAAAAAAAAAAAAACCAAACACTAAAACAGTCCAAAGCAAATGGGAAAACTTGCAACACATAGGGTGAGCATGGGCTTTGGAATTGGACAGATGTGGATTCGAAACCTAGTTCCTTTCTTTATTAGCTAGGGGACCTTGCATAATGTACTCAGCATTGCTGAGCCTTAGTTTCTTGTTCTATAAAATAGAAATAATGTGAGTCTTGCGAGGTTATGGTTAGAATTGCAAAAATATACAAACCTCATAATATGGAGTCTTGTTTGTGGTTTAGTTGCTGAGTTGTGTCTGACTCTTTTGCAACTCCATGGACAGTAGCCCACCAGGCTCCTCTATCCACGGGATTTCCCAGGCAAGAATCCTGGATTGGGTTGCCATTCCCTTCTCCAGGGGATCTTCCCAGCCTCAGGACTGAACCTATGTCTCTTGCATTGGCAGGAAGGTTCTTTACCACTGAGCCATTAGGGAACCCCAATATGGTGTCTGGCACATAGTAATTATTGTTAGAACTGGGATCCCAGTAAGCCTTAGTGATTGGGGCTCTATAGGAAGTGAGAACACCTTGGGCAAAGATTTGGTCCAGCCTAGGCTTTATTGACTTACCATACATTCCAGTACATTTGTAGAGTGTGGATTCACCTCCCTCCTTGGGTTATTTTTTATTATTATTATTAATTAATTTATTTTACTTGGAGGCTAATTGCTTAATAATATTGAAGCGGTTTTTGCCATACATTGACATGAATCAGCCATGGGTGTACATGTGTTCCCCATCCTGAACCCCCCTCCCACCTCCCTCCCCATCCCATCCCTCAGGGTCATCCCAGTGTACCAGCCCTGAGCACCCTGTCTCATGCATCAAACCTGGGCTGGTGATCTGTTTCATATATGATAATATACATGTTTCAATATTATTTTCTCACATCATCCCACCCTTGCCTTCTCCCACAGAGTCCAAAAGACTGTTCTTTATATCTGTGTTTCTTTTGCTGTCTCACGTATAGGGTCATCATTACCATCTTTCTAAATTCCATATATATGTGTTAGTATACTGTATTGGTGTTTTTCTTTCTGACTGACTCCACTCTGTATAATAGGCTCCAGTTTCACCCACCTCATTAGAACTGATTCAAATGCATTCTTTTTAATGGCTGAGTAATATTCCATTGTGTATATGTACCACAGTTTTCTTATCCATCCATCTACTGATGGACATCTAGGTTGCTTCCACGTCCTGGCTATTATAAACAGTGCTGCGATGAACATTAGGGTACACGTGTCTCTTTCAATTCTGGTTTCCTCAGTGTGTATGCCCTATTTCCAGTTTTTTAAGGAATCTCTACACTGTTCTCCATAGTGGCTTTACTAGTTTGCATTCCCACCAACAGAATAAGAGGGTTCCCTTTTCTCCACACCCTCTCCAGCATTTCTTGTTTGTAGACTTTTGAATAGTAGCCATTCTGACCAGTGTGAGGTGGTACCTCATTGCGGTTTTGATTTGCATTTCTCTGATAATGAGTGACGTTGTGCATCTTTTCATGTGTTTGTTAGCCATCTGTATGTCTTCTTTGGAGAAATGTCTGTTTAGTTCTTTGGCCCATTTTTTGATTGGGTCGTTTATTTTTCTGGAATTGAGCTGCAGGAACTGCTTGTATATTTTTGAGATTAATTCTTTGTCAGTTGCTTCGTTTGCTATTATTTTCTCCCATTCTGAAGGCTGTCTTTTCACCTTGCTTATAGTTTCCTTCGTTGTGCAAAAGCTTTTAATTAGGTCCCATTTGTTTCTTTTTGCTTTTATTTCCATTACTCTGGGAGGTGGGTCATAGAGGATCTTGCTGTGATTTATGTCAGAGAGTGTTTTGCCTATGTTCTCCTCTAGGAGTTTTATAGTTTCTGGTCTTACATTTAGATCTTTAATCCATTTTGAGTTTATTTTTGTGTATGGTGTTAGAAAGTGTTCTAGTTTCATTCTTTTACAAGGGGTTGACCAGTTTTCCCAGCACCACTTGTTAAAGAGATCATCTTATCTCCATTGTATATTTTTGCCTCCTTTGTCAAAGATAAGCTGTCCATAGGTGCATGGATTTATCTCTGGGCTTTCTGTTTTGTTCAAGTGATCTATATTTCTGTCTTTGTGCCAGTACCTTACTGTCTTGATGGCTGTAGCTTTGTAGTATAGCCTGAAGTCAGGTAGGTTGATTCCTCCAGTTCCATTCTTCTTTCTCAAGATTGCTTTGGCTATTTGAGGTTTTTTATATTTCCATACAAATTGTGAAATTATTTGTTCTAGTTCTCTGAAAAATACTGTTGGTAGCTTGATAGGGATTGCATTGAACCTATAGATTGCTTTGGGTAGTATACTCATTTTCACTATATTGATTCTTCCAATCCATGAACATGGTATATTTCTCCATCTATTTGTGTCCCCTTTGATTTCTTTCATCAGTGTTTTATGGTTTTCTATATATAGGTCTTTTGTTTCTTTAGGTAGATATATTCTTAAGTATTTTATTCTTTTCGTTGCAATGGTGAATGGAATTGTTTCCTTAATTTCTCTTTCTGTTTTCTCATTGTTAGTGTATAGGAATAGAAGGGATTTTTATGTGTTAATTCTATATCCTGCAACTTTACTATATTCATAGATTAGCTCTAGTAATGTTCTGGTGGTGACTTTAGAGTTTTCTATGTAGAGGATCATGTCATCTGCAAACAGTGAGAGTTTTACTTCTTCTTTTCCAATCTGAATTCCTTTTATTTCTTTTTCTTCTCTGATTGCTGTGGCTAAAACTTCCAAAACTATGTTAAATAGTAGTGGTGAGAGTGGGCACCCTTGTCTTATTCCTGACTTTAGGGGAGTTTCAATTTCCGTGCTTGTGATGGGTCTGTTAAGATTTTCTATTTCTTCCTCGTTCAGTTTTAGAAAGTTATACTTTTCTAAGAATTTGTCCATATCTCCCAAGTTGTCCATTTTATTGGCATATAGTTGCTGATAGTAGTCTCTTATGATCCTTTGTATTTTTGTGTTGTCTGTTGTGATTTCTCCATTTTCATTTCTAATTTTGTTGATCTGATTCTTCTCCCTTTGTTTCTTGATGAGTCTGGCTAATGGTTTGTCAATTTTATTTATCTTCTCAAAGAACCAGCTTTTAGCTTTGTTGATTTTTGCTGTGGTCTCTTTTGTTTCTTTTGCATTTAATTCTGCCCTAATTTTTATGATTTCTTTCCTTCTACTAACCCTGGGGTTCTTCATTTCTTATTTTCCTAGTTGCTTTAGGTGTAGAGTTAGGTTATTTTTAAAATTTTTTTCTCTTGTTTCCTGAGGTAAGCTTGTATTGCTATGAACCTTCCCCTTAGCACTGCATTTACTGAATCCCATAGGTTTTGGGTTGTTGTGTTTTCATTTTCATTCATTTCTATGCATATTTTGATTTCTTTTTTGATTTGTTCTGTGATTTGTTGGTTATTCAGAAGCGTGTTGTTTAGCCTCCATATGTTTGTATTTTTAATAGTTTTTTCCTGTAATTGACATCTAATCTTACCGCATTGTGGTCAGAAAAGATGCTTGGAATGATTTCAGTTTTTTTGAATTTACTAAGGTGATATTTATGGCCAGGATGTGATCTATCCTGGAGAAGGTTCTGTGTGCACTTGAGAAAAAGGTCCACAGCTGGCTAGCTGTCCTCTGGCATTCACTCAGTCCTTTGTTCTGCGGCCGGGCCCAAGAGTGCCTTGGGTTAGAGGTTTTTGCGGGAAAGTTCTCTCTCTCTTTCTCTTTTTTTTCCCTCTCTCTCTGGCTAGCTCACTTTAGCTCCCTCAGATTGTCCTCACGGCATTCAGGCCCAGTCCTTACCCTAAGCAATGTAGCCTGCGCCTCCCTGTTCAGCCCCTGCTTGCTGGTGGTGGACATGAGCGTCTGGGCTACTTCTCTGCTGGGAGTTGTGGTTAGGCGTGTAATCTGTGGGGTTTTTTTTTTTTTTTTTTTTTCTTCTGGTTATGTTGCCCTCTGAGATTCCAAAACTCCCCACAGACCTGCCGGTGAGAGGGTTTCCTGATGTTTGGACACTTCTCCTTCTTCACCACTCCCTCCCCGAATGGGTCTCCGTCCCTAACTGTTTATCTCTCTTTTCATCCTTTATATTTTGTCCTCCCTCTCGAAGACAATGGGCTGCCTTTCTGGGTGCCTGGTGTCCTCCGCCAGCATTCAGAAGTTGTAAATTTGTGGAATTTGCTCAGCGTTCAAATGATCTTTTGATGAATTTGTGGGGTAGAAAATGGTCTCCCCATCCTATTCCTCCGGCATCCTAGGACTGCCCCCCAGGTTACTTTTTGAGGTAGATATGGGATTGACTTTGAGTGGAGGGTTGGGCTGATTGCATATTGCCCTGGGTCAGATTACACTGACTCCTTTGCTGCTACAGGCTCTCCTATGGCTCCTTCTGGCATTTCTGTGCCAGTCAGTGAGCACATACAGAAATTTGTCTGACATCCTCTCAGGCTGAGTGTGCTAAGTAAGGTTGTTTAACCCAAGTATCTATATGAAGAAGTCTGTAGGAGTTCTGGGCAGAAGAGTGGATAGTGGATAGTCCAGGCCTTTACCAGATAAAAAGCTACCATTTAAAATTAAAGAGATGTGTTATTCTCTCCTTGTTTATTTGTTTTTAAAATATATGTAGATAAATGTGTATATATCCTCTTTTTAGCTAAGTGTTAGCATACAGCACACATACACACATACTTTCCTTTTGATTTTGAAATAATTATACTCACAAGAAGTTACAGAATAGTACAGAGAAGTTCCTATGTATCCTTTACTCGATTTCCCCTAATGTTACATCTTACATAACTTTAGGACAGTACTACAGCCTGAAAATTGCCATTGACACAATATGCACGTATAGTTCTATGTTATTTTATCCTGTGTGTATTTGTGTAGTCATGACCATGATCAAGATACAATGCTGTTCAGTTCAGTTCAGCCACTCAGTCGTGTCCGACTCTTTGAGACCCCATGAATGGCAGCACGCCAGGCCTCCCTGTCCATCACCAACTGCCGGAGTTCACTCAGACTCATGTCCATTGAGTCCGTGATGCCATCCAGCCATCTCATCCTCTGTTGTCCCCTTTTCCTCCTGCCCGCAATCCCTCCCAGCATCAGGGTCTTTTCCAATGAGTCAACTCTTCGCATGAGGTGGCCAAAGTACTGCAGTTTCAGCTTTAGCATCATTCCTTCCCAAGAAATCCCAGGGCTGATCTCCTTCAGAATGGACTGGTTGGATCTCCCTGCAGTCCACGGGTACTCTCAAGCTGTTACATCACCACAAAGATTTTCCTCTGCTAACTACTTTGTAGACATAGCAGCCCCTCCCTGGAAATCAGCACTAACCCCTGGTAGCCACTAAATGTTTTGTCTCTATAATTTTGTCATTTCAAGAATATGTAACTGCAATCCGATAGAATGTAACCTTTTGGGTAGACTTTTTTCACTCAGCATGATGCCCTTGAAATCTATCCAAGTTGTTATAAATATATCTGTCAATAATTTATTCCTTTATATTGCTGACTAATGTTCATGGTATGGCTATTCCCATAATTTGTTGGGCCATTCATCCACTGAAAGATATTTTCATGGTTTCTGATTTTTGGCTGTTATGTATGAAGCTGTGAACAATCATGTACGTTTTTAAATTCAGCCGCATCAGGTCTTAGTTGTGGCACATGGGCTCCTCATTGTGTCACGTGAGATCGTTGGTCGTGGTGCTTGGACTGTCTAGTTGTGGCACGTGGACTCAGCTGTTTGGCACATGGGCTTAATTACTCCATGGCTTGTTGGATCTTAAGTTCCTGACCAGGGATCAAACCCACGTCCCCTGCATTGTGAGGCAAATTCTTAACCACTGGACCACCAGGGAAGTTCCTCGTGTACCTATTTTTGGGTGAACATAAATTTTCATTTCTCTAGGATAAATGTGTTCAGAATTGTGATTGCTAGGCCATATATGAGTGTATGCTTAGTTTTTTTTTTTTTTTATAAGAAATTGCCAAACTGTTTTCCAGAGTGTCTATACCATTCTTTATTCTCACCAAGCTGCATGAGATCCAGTTTTTCTGTTTCCTTGTCATCTTTTGATGTTACAATTTTTTCTTTGAGCCCTTCCATTAGGTATGTAGTGATACCTCACTGTGGTTTTTATAATTCTCTACTGGAAGAAACACAAACTGGAATCAAGATTGCCGGGAGAAATATCAATAACCTCAGATATGCAGATGACACCACCCTTATGGCAGAAAGTGAAGAGGAACTAAAAAGCCTCTTGATGAAAGTGAAAGAGGAGAGTGAAAAAGTTGGCTTAAATCTCAACATTCAGAAAACGAAGATCGTGGCATCCGGTCCCACCACTTCATGGGAAATAGATGGGGAAACAGTGGAAACAGTGTCAGACTTTATTTTTCTGGGCTCCAAAATCACTACAGATGGTGACTGCAGCCATGAAATTAAAAGACGCTTACTCCTTGGAAGAAAAGTTATGACCAACCTAGATAGCATATTCAAAAGCAGACATTACTTTGCCAACAAAGGTCTGTCTAGTCAAGGCTATGGTTTTTCCAGTGGTCATGTATGGATGTGAAAGTTGGACTGTGAAGAAAGCTGAGTGCCGAAGAATTGATGCTTTTGAACTGTGGTGCTGGAGAAGACTCATGAGAGTCCATTGGACTGCAAGGAGATCCAGCCAGTCCATCCTAAAGGAGATCAGTCCTGGGTGTTCTTTGGAAGGACTGATGCTAAAGCTGAAACTCCAGTACTTTGGCCAACTCACGCGAAGAGTTGACTCATTGGAAAAGACTCTGATGCTGGGAGGGATTGGGGGCAGGAGGAGAAGGGGATGACAGAGGATGAGATGGCTGGATGGCATCACCGACCTGATGGACATGAGTTTGGGTGAACTCTGGGAGCTGGTGATGGACAGGGAGGCCTGGCGTGCTGCAATTCATGGGGTTGCAAAGAGTCGGACACGACTGAGCGACTGAACTGAACTGAACTAAACTGAAGTGTCAGAGATGTGTTCTTCTGCTGGCCTGGAAGAAAGCAAACAGCCAAGCTGAGGAAGGAGGAGTCCTTTTGGCAAGGATCTGAGGGAGGTCCTTAGGAGCTTGACAGCCAGCAAGAAAATGGAGACCTCCATTCTACAACTGGAAGGAACTAAATTCTGCTAACAACTTGAATGAGCTTGGAAGAAGGCCCTGAGTCTCAGATGAGAAAAAAAATCAAAGCTCCAGCTAACACGTTTATTTCAGCCTTGGAGGACCCTGAGACTAGGATCCAGCTAACCCTGCTAGACCTGTAGAAACTATGAGATGCTAAATCTGTATTATTTTAAGTCATTAAGTTTTTGGTAATCCTGAAGTGTGATGCTGCTTTTATGCTTATGTAGGTGAGGAATCTGATTACTGGAGCTTGCAGCTGAGTGTTAGGGAAAGAGATGGGATGTCTCTGCTGCCAGGCATAGTGGGTTGGTCAATTGTCTCCTGGATGTGGAGGCTTCCTGGGGCCTAATGTTGTGGCTTTCTGACTCTAGGCTACTCACTGATTCAGTTTGTGGGGTGCTGTCCTTCACACCAGTAGGGAAAGAGCCGTCTAGTTCAGTCGGTCACCCCGTGATGCAGAGGGGTGCTCTCCATGCTTGTTGATTGCTTACTTGTATTTTTGAGCCAGTATTCCCAACGGAGGGCTTCCCTGGTGGCTCACCGATAAAGAATATGCTTGCCAGTACAGGAGATGCGAGTTTGATCCCTGAGTTGGGAAAATCCCCTGGAGAAGGAAATAGCAACCCACTCCAGTATTCTTGCCTGGGAAATCCCATGGACAGAGGAGCCTGGCAGGCTACGGTCTATGGGGTCGCAAAGGAGTTGGAGCCCATAGACCAGTATATGTATGTGTTTATATTTTTATACTTGTGACACTAATAAATAAGCTCTATAACATAAAACAAAGAAACAGAAAATTTTAAAGATATGATTTTAAAAGATTTTTGAAAGAAAGTTTAGAAAGTTAATATAAAAACTGTGGAGACATTAGAAAGATCAACAGTTGCCAGGGTTGGGGAGGAGAGGGGAATGAATAGGCGCAGAGGAGTTTAGGTCAGTGAGCCTGGTGCTCTGTTCCACCTACAGTGGTGGGTACATGTCGTTATACATTTGTGCAGACTCACAGAATGCGTAACACCAAGAGTCAACATTAATGTAAGCTATGGGTTTTGGGTGATGATGTGTCAGTATAGGTTCGTTGATTATAGCATATGTACCACTCTGGTAAAGGATGTTTTGGGTTTGTCGGGGCAGGGGTTATAGGAGAAATTTCTATACTTCCCACTCACTTTTTCTGTGAACCTAAACCTCTGAAAATTAAAGTTATTCAAAGAACTAAATATAATATGAAATCTGTATATGGAAGTCTTCAGTTTTGTTTTTTTTTTCCCATTTTAACTCACTTTGGAGACTGAATACATCTCAGTTGGTATACAAGACAATGGACTCTTCCTGTTTTTTTTTAATAAAGTAAGAGAGAAAATTTTCACTCTTTGATATAGACTGACACTGGTGTCATCACTTGGTCCGTTTTTTAAGCGTTAATATTTCCTGTCAGTTATGTTGGGGAAAGGTGCAAGGATTTTGCAGTGTAACAGAGCTGAGAATTGTGTCCTCACTTGTTTATTTACTTTCTTGCATTTCACCATGAACTGTGTGTACTCTGTATGGTTAAGTAGTTTATGCACTCAATTATTTACATAGTGTAGTCTTTACAGTAGTTTACAATGTTAAGAGGTAGTCTTTAAAATCTTCTATATAAAGCTTGCTAGTTTTCTTGTGACAAAGTAGTTCAAAGTCCTCTTGAACTGGAGTGAATTATGGCACTTTTCTATAAAATAAAGAGAAGAGATCTCAATCTGTAGACCTTTTCTTTGATGGCAAGTGGCTATCAAAAACATTATATCTAGAAAAAATCTTTGAAGGAACTTAAGACAAAATACATTGTGTCACAACAGATTAAAAAAAAAAACAAACCTGGCTGCTTTATTGAAGGATTTTTATGTATCATTATGAAAATAGCTGTTTGGAAGGGTTTCCAGAATTTTCGAATTTTTCTAAAAATGATCTAAATCTGTAAAAATTCATTTATGTATACACATAAAAATCTGTTCAAATTTTTGTTAAAAATGTAAAATGTATTTAAATATAAAATGCATTTATGAAGATATAAAAACAGGACATATAGTAATAGAACAATTGATTCAGGAAAGTTGGCATTTTCTAGCCAAAATTCCAATCAAAACATTGTTTACTTGATAGATAGGATTGAAGCATGCATGTCATGATTTAATAAACACAACCAGTGGTGTACTTCTGCCAGGGGCATCTTCCCTCTTTACCATGCATTACGGGAGTGGTGAGGGTGAGGACTCTCTATTAGACTTCCAAATTGCTATAGGGGTTTCCCCTCTATCTGAAAGCAGAGCATTCCTGTGAAACCTGTCATAAGCTGAAATGGCATTAAGGAAGGAGCAGTTATCATAGGCCCCATCTTGCTAATGAATCAACAAAATTAATGGAGACAAAGCACAGATGCTCACAGATATAGCACAAAGCTATGTGGGCTGAGATGCTGAGAAGGAGCTTAGAGGGTCACTCTCACAATTCCGGGTGAACGCTGCCTCCAAATGGGCTCCCTGCAAAACAAACACCCCACAGAACACCTGATGTTTTTGCATTTTGACTTTTTTTAAGGTGAAAACAAAAATCCTCTTCAGGTTTCTTTCAGTTAGCGAAAACAGGTACTAATGCGTGTGAACTGAAAGTGAAATGTCATAAGGCAAACTTTTGAAGACTAGGGGATAACCTGTATCGCCTAAAAGTTATACCAGATTTTTAAAGTTGTAAAGCATACAAAGAAAAAACTCTGATGCTGGGAAGGATTGGGGACAGGAGGAGAAGGGGACAACAGAGGATGAGATGGCTGGATGGCATCACCGACTCGATGGACATGAGTTTGAGTGAACTCCGGGAGTTGGTCATGGACAGAGAGGCCTGGCATGCTGCGATTCATGGGGTCGCAAAGAGTCAGACATGACTGAGCGACTGAACTGAACTCAAAGCATACCCAATCATATTTCTCATACTAAAATCATTAGTTACAACATTTGTTGAGCCTAAGGGCTTTCATACTGTTAAAGCCAAGTTAAGTCCCTCTCCTACTTCTCATGGCTGTATATGCATAGCTTCAAGTCCACTTGTAGCTGGTTACATCTTTGTAGGAGTGCTTTCTTGTATATGTTTTGGATAGGATTTCCCCAAAATTTTGTTTCTGGCCCCTTCTACTTTCTATTCCTTATTGATTCCTTGGGATTCATGTTGGCTGAAAGCAGTCTTGTCAGCTTTGATGTCTGTACACGCACGCACACACAGCCACGTAATTTCATGCGGTAAAGCAAGGAGATTGAAGGCAGTCTCCCATCCCGATCATGTCTTTCCTATACAACTTTGTACTAGAATGTCATGAAGAACCACGTATTTAGGGCCAGGGCCAGAAACCAGACATCCAGACTAGAGTCCATTTCTGGATCTTAGACTGGCTCTTGACTGGGGAACATAGTTGCTCTTTACAGACTACTAGTAACAGACCCCTATGAACAGTATGAAAAGGCAAAATGATAGGATACTGAAAGAGGAACTCCCCAGGTCAGTAGGTGCCCAATATGCTACTGGAGATCAGTGGAGAAATAACTCCAGAAAGAATGAAGGGATGGAACTAAAGCAAAAAGAATACCCAGCTGTGGATGTGACTGGTGACAGAAGCAAGGTCCGATGCTGTAAAGAGCAATATTGCATAGGAACCTGGAATGTCAGGTCCATGAATCAAGTCAAATTGGAAGTGGTCAAACAAGAGATGGCAAGAGTGAATGTCAACATTCTAGGAATCAGCGAACTAAAATGGACTGGAATGGGTGAATTTAACTCAGATGACCATTATATCTACTACTGCGGGCAGGAATCCCTCAGAAGAAATGGAGTGGCCATCATGGTCAACAAAGGAGTCCGAAATGCAGTACTTGGATGCAATCTCAAAAACGACAGAATGATCTCTGTTCGTTTCCAAGGCAAACCATTCAATATCACAGTAATCCAAATCTATGCCCCAACCAGTAACGCTGAAGAAGCTGAAGTTGAACGGTTCTATGAAGACCTACAAGACCTTTTAGAACACACCACAAAAAGATGTCCTTTTCATTATAGGGGACTGGAATGCAAAAGTAGGAAGTCAAGAAACACCTGGAGTAACAGGCAAATTTGGCCTTGGAATACGGAATGCAGCAGGGCAAAGACTAATAGAGGTTTGCCAAGAATATGCACTGGTCATAACAAACACCCTCTTCCAACAACACAAGAGAAGACTCTATACATGGACATCACCAGATGGTCAACACCAAAATCAGATTGATTATATTCTTTGCAGCCCAAGATGGAGAAGCTCTATACAGTCAGCAAAAACAAGACCAGGAGCTGACTGGGGCTCAGACCATGAACTCCTTATTGCCAAATTCAGACTTCAATTGAAGAAAGTAGGGAAAACCACTAGACCATTCAGGTATGACCTAAATCAAATCCCTTATGATTATACAGTGGAAGTGATAAATAGATTTAAGGGCCTAGATCTGATAGAGTGCCTGATGAACTATGGAATGAGGTTCGTGACATTGTACAGGAGACAGGGATCAAGACCATCCCCATGGAAAAGAAATGCAAAAAAGCAAAATGGCTGTCTGGGGAGGCCTTACAAATAGCTGTGAAAAGAAGAGAAGCGAAAAGCAAAGGAGAAAAGGAAAGATATAAGCTTCTGAATGCAGAGTTTCAAAGAATAGCAAGAAGAGATAAGAAAGCCTTCTTCAGTGATCAGTGCAAAGAAATAGAGGAAAACAACAGAATGGCAAAGACTAGAGATCTCTTCAAGAAAATTAGAGATACCAAGGGAACATTTTATGCAAAGATGGGCTCGATAAAGGACAGAAATGGTATGGACCTAACAGAAGCAGAAGATATTAAGAAGAGATGGCAAGAATACACAGAAAAACTGTACAAAAAAGATCTTCATGACCCAGATAATCACGATGGTGTGATCACTCACCTAGAGCCAGACATCCTGGAATGTGAAGTCAAGTGGGCCTTAGAAAGCATCACTACAAACAAAGCTAGTGGAGGTGATGGAATTCCAGTTGAGCTATTTAAAATCTTGAAAGATGATGCTGTGAAAGTGCTGAACTCAATATGCCAGCAAATTTGGAAAACTCAGCAGTGGCCACAGGACTGGAAAAGGTCAGTTTTCATTCCAGTCCCAAAGAAAGGCAATGCCAAAGAATGCTCAAACTACTGCACAATTGCACTCATCTCACACGCTAGTAAAGTAATGCTCAAAATTCTCCAAGCCAGGCTTCAGCAATACGTGAACCGTGAACTTCCAGATGTTCAAGCTGGTTTTAGAAAAGGAAGAGGAACCAGAGATCAAATTGCCAACATCCGCTGGATCATGGAAAAAGCAAGAGAGTTCCAGAAACACATCTATTTCTGCTTTATTGACTATGCCAAAGCCTTTGACTGTGTGTATCACAATAAACTGTGGAAAATTCTGAAAGAGATGGGAATACCAGACCACCTGATCTGCCTCTTGAGAAATTTGTATGCAGGTCAGGAAGCAACAGTTAGAACTGGACATGGAACAACAGACTGGTTCCAAATAGGAAAAGGAGTATGTCAAGGATGTATATTGTCACCCTGTTTATTTAACTTATATGCAGAGTACATCATGAGAAACGCTGGGCTGGAAGAAGCACAAGCTGGAATCAAGATTGCTGGGAGAAATATCAATCACCTCAGATATGCAGATGACACCACCCTTATGTCAGAAAGTGAAGAGGAACTCAAAAGCCTCTTGATGAAAGTGAAAGTGGAGAGTGAAAAAGTTGGCTTAAAGCTCAACATTCAGAAAACGAAGATCATGGCATCTGGTCCCATCACTTCATGGGAAATAGATGGGGAAACAGTGGAAACAGTGTCAGAGTGTATTTTTCTGGGCTCCAAAATCACTACAGATGGTGACTGCAGCCATGAAATTAAAAGACGCTTGCTCCTTGGAAGGAAAGTTATGACCAACCTAGATAGCATATTCAAAAGCAGAGACATTACTTTGCCAACAAAGGTTCATCTAGTTAAGGCTATGGTTTTTCCTATGGTCATGTATGGATGTGAGAGTTGGACTGTGAAGAAAGATGAGCGCTGAAGAATTGATGCTTTTGAAGAGTGGTGTTGGAGAAGACTCTTGAGAGTCCCTTGGACTGCAAGGAGATCCAACCAGTCCATTCTGAAGGAGATCAGCCCTGAGATTTCTTTGGAAGGAATGATGCTAAAGCTGAAACTCAGTACTTTTGGCCACCTCATGCAAAGAGTTGACCCATTGGAAAAGACTCTGATGCTGGGAGGGATTGGGGGCAGGAGGAGAAGGGGACGACAGAGGATGAGATGGCTGGATGGCATTACCGACTCGATGGACATGAGTTTGAGTGAACTCCGGGAGTTGGTGATGGACAGGGAGGCCTGGCATGCTGCGATTCATGGGGTTGCAAAGAGTTGGACACGACTGAGCGATTGAACTGAACTGAGTAACAGACCATTTAACCCTCATTCTCTGCTGCATCTCTACACTTGTAAAGTATTGGAATGTAAGTAAATCAACTAAATGAGCAACCTTTCAGCCTAACTCTGTAATAATAAAGATAATAATTTTCCTTTGATTCCAGGTGCCAAGGAATAAAATTTGATACTAAAAAAACTATGAGAATATTATCATTATAAGACTTTCTTTCTTAGGAAAGACATCTTAAATAGTAACTTTTATTGGCCTAGTGGTAAAGAACCCACCTGCCAATGCAGGAGACATGAGAGACAGGGGTTTGATCCCTGGGTTGGGAAGTTCCCTTGGAGGAGGGCATGGTAACCCACTCCAGTATTCTTGCCTGGAGAATCCCATGGACAGAGGAGCCTGGAGGGCTACAGTCCATGGGGTTGCAGAGTTGGACACACTGAAGCAACTTAGCACACATGCATATGAACACATGCACAACTTTTATTATTTAAAAATGTTATTGGAGTATAGTTGATTTACTATGTTGTGTTAGTTTCTGCTGTACAGCAAAGTGAATCAATTATACACATACATATGTCCACTCTTTTGTAGATTCTTTTTCCAGATAGGGCATTACAGAGTATTGAATAGAGTTCTCTCTGCTATACAGTAGGTCCTTATTAGTTATCTATTTTATATATAGCAGTGTGTATAGTCAATCCCAATCTCCCAATTTATCCCTCCCCTTTTACCCCCTGGTAAACTAAATTTGTTTTCTACATCTGCAACTTTATTTCTGTTTTGTAGATAAGTTATTTGTACCCTATTTTTTAGATTCCCCATATAAGAAATATACAATATTTGTCTTTCTCTGTTTGACTTTACTCAGTATGAGGATTGCTAGGTCCATTTGTATTTTGGCAAATGGCATTACTTTATTCTTTGTATAAAAACTTATTTATTTTTTAATTGAAGGATAATTGCTTTACAGAATTTTGTTGTTTTCTGTCAATCCTCAACATAAATCAGCCATAGGTATTATTCTTTAAATAGTACCTTGTACTCTCACAATGAGACATTTTCTTGTTAGGAAGTAAACATTCATTAGCTTTTAGTATTCTTTATGTTTGAAAAAAATTAATATATTCAATATGTATAAACTATCTTATATTTAAAATACTTATGTCCAATAATACCCCTCAGAAATAGAGTCTTTCTTTTATGAGTTAAAATAGTAATTTTCCTAATACCATTGTCATTATTATAGCTAACATTTATCTGAGGGTTTGTTGTGTGCCAGACACTTACTATCTGTTCATGTATTAAATTCATTTAACCCCTTCCCCACACAATCTTTGTGAGGTAGACTCATTTTCCCCATTTTATGGAGATATATTATTTTCACATATTTGATATATCTGGTCTATCTGTTTTATCTGGTGTATTTATGTAGTATATAGAAATGAAATATACCCATAATTACATAATTTAAAGTAAAATGTCAGGTTCTTGCATCCCAATTACTTACTCGAAAATATAAATAGAAAATTTACTATTCTGTTGGCATCTTGGCCTTATGACATTTTTCACTAATTGTTCCTTCAACTAGCATCAGCTTCCTAAGACTTCCACTTTCCCTGAAGTCTGATTTTGAAATCAGTCAAAACTACATAATATGTACATAGCAAATTATATAAATAATATACTAGTACAAATGATAGTATCTCAGAATTGTTTTTATTCTAAAACACTTATGCTTTTCCTTAAAATAGATGTGAAATTTTATGTTTGTACTTTCTCATCTTGTTATGCTGATTATAAACAATAGATTATCTGTATATCAAAAGCCTATTTTTGTCCAGAAACTGCTTTTTGTTCTGTTTCTTGTGTAACTAGATAAAGCCCACTGCGATTCATATCTCATGGCATGGTAGAGTCAAAATCCCAAGAGCTAAAGACGACATGGAATAAATTCTCAAATGCTGGGCATGCTGTTCACAGCATCATGCTGCTCTGTCATTGTTTCCTAATGTGAAAAGGGGTGATGTTTTAATCCAGGAGTGAGGAGTGCTGCAGAGGGCTAGACTTTAGGAGACTGATGGAGAGGTCATTAGATGTTCACTCCTTCCTCCTCCCTCCCCCTCACCTGATTCCGACTGCCATTTCCATTTCTTCTACCAAGTTGGCGCCTTTCTTTTATACTAAAAGGTTGGATTTTTTCCACTGGCCTCCTTTATAACATAGTTTGAATCACTTTTTAATACTGGAAGTTAACATTCTTTATTCTTCAAAAGAGCTGTGGCGTCTTTGAATAGCTCTGCCATTTCATTGGTACTCCTCCCCGCCTCTCAATTCTGAAGGAGGTTTTCATTTTAGAAGCATGTAGTATATTTTACATGCATGAGTTCCATGAAACATACTTTCTATATTGATCACTGTACCTTTGCTGCTCTGAAAAAATACCCTACACAGTGTTATATGCTTTCATCTCTCAAATGAAATACTGCTTTAATGATTTTAAATGCTAAAGATTCTAAATCTTAAGCAAAAAGTAAGATTATTTTATTCTTTTTAATGTTATAAAGAAGTAATATGTGGTTTCTCTTAATACTGCCCCAAATTTTATAATTTAATTAAAAGTAAGTCAAGGAAGGAGCCAAAATAATTATGACTTTTGTTCCATCTATCATATAATAATTCGGACATAACTTCTCAAAAAAGTATTTTTTTTATTTTTTATTTTTTTTAATTTTGGGTAATTTTGTTATTTATTTATTTTAAATTTAAATTTATTTATTTTAATTAGAGGCTAATTACTTTACAATATTGTATTGGTTTTGCCATACATCAACATGAATCAAAAAAAGATTTGAAGGAATATCATTTATATTGTATATTCCTTTTAGAATATCATGTATATGAGAATCCATGAGATGTATTGGATTCCATTGAGTTGAATGGTTAAGAGAATGGCTTTGTATTATATTTTTACCGATCTGATCCTTACAACAGTTTTAGAAATAAGCTAGAAAAGAACTCTTCTTCCCATTTTTACGGAGGGAGGAGGGGGAGACCCAGAGAGACCACATGACCCAACAAGATAAAGCTAAGTAAGAGGCAGCGTGAGGACCAGAAAAAAAAATATTAATATGACTTCTTCCTGGCCCACCATCTCAATGGAGAAGATGAATGAATTTACAAAAGTGGAGAGACTCAGTGTAGGAAGAAACATATGATTTTATAATTTCTGATTTTTATCTACTTTTGAAATCTAGGGAAATATTTTGTGTTAGCATTAGCCCTAATCTTACCTTGAAATAACTCAAGGTAAGGAATGTGAGATGTGAGAGGACATGTGAGATGTTCCCAGACATGAAGTTGTACCATGCTTATTTAGTATTGGGTAATAGAATTCACTTTTGTGTACTCTTTTTCTGCCTACAGCTATGCTTTTGCTTCTTTTTCAGACTTTGAATAAAGTATGGTTAGCAGTTTGTTTGGAGAAGGCAATGGCACCCCACTCCTTGCCTGGAAAAATCCCATGGACGGAGGAGCCTGGTAGGCTGCAGTCCATGGGGTCACAAAGAGTTGGACACGACAGAAAGACTTCACTTTCACTTTTCACTTTCATGCATTGGAGAAGGAAATGGCAACCCACTCCAGTGTTCTTGCCTGGAGAATCCCAGGGACGGGGGAGCCTGGTGGGCTGCCATCTATGGGGTCACACAGAGTCGGACACGACTGAAGCGACTTAGCAGCAGCAATTTATTTGGACATGACTAAAGCAACTTAGCACACACACAGTGTAATTTATTCGTTGAGTGTTAAGGTTATATTTTCCCAAGGCATTTTTTTTTTTCCCCAAGTTGAACATGCCTGTTCAACTTGTGGCTTTTCCCCTTTTACAGACTTTTTCTTTTTTCCTTTCTTTCTTTTCTTTCTTCCTCTCTTCCTCCTTCCTTCCAGTCAGTCATTCAGACCATCCCTGAAGATACAAAGATGATTAGATTTGGCACACCATCTGGTCTAGGTAGCTCCTTGATGTAGTGAATATAAACATGTCAATGAATGCATTTCTGCCAAAGCAATAAATGAAAAATTGCATGCAAGCATGAGGGACCCACAGAGAACCAGAATAGAAATTAACACTGCCTTTGGGCTCAAAAGAGGCTTCTTTAAAGAGGTGGTTTCTGAACTGGGTTTTTGAGGGCAAATAGGCTTTCGTTAGGCAAAAAGGTACGAATTTTAACAATTATACAAGTAACACCTACTTCTGTTTCTCAGACATTGCATGTGTTGTTTCTTACTTTTTGTTCACCAGATTATTTCATATGCATATGCCCAAATATCTAGTTTTGTAAAGCTCTCTCAAACCACTCTTCAGATTGAATATAATTTGGAAATTCTCAGACTGTCTACCATTGTTCTAAGTTGTTGCTGTGGTTGGAACATGGTTTTCTTATAAATAATATAACATTGTATTGAACACGTCTTTGAAATGTTTGATTTTACTTTATTGTACTTAAAGTATTTTGAAAGACTTAAAAAAAGATATACTAGTATTCTTGGACTTAAAATTCATTATAGCTTCCTTTAGAAGCTAAAGTTTACAAAATATGATTACACTGTGATACAGAGACCCAACAATTCCCCCAAATATTACACTACTTAGGGAAGAGAAAGAATTACCAGCACTTGCTTATGTTATTTATTTTATTGTATCTAATATAATGCAAGGACATAATTATGCTTTGCTTACAATATAGGAATTATAATATTTACTCTTAATCACAGGATTAGTTCAGCTCCTTTTGTTTCAAAGCACTTGCTTTTTAGGTGGATTGAAAATTACACTAAGCTTATTTCGAAATATCTTGCTTATATATCCATCTACTGTGTGTCTTAAGATTGAAATTTAGGTCAAATTACAACTTGAATTTAACTTTACAAAGAAAATAAGTGTGCCACCTTTAAAAACCGCATTCTAAATTTTAAGCACAATAGATCAAAGTATGCCTTATTTAAATAAATACTCTGGAAAAGAAATCTCAATTATTTTCTCCCAAACTTTCTTAAAATAGTCACTGTTCTCAATGCAAAATGTGAGGTTTAGCTTTATTATTTTAAAGGAAGATGAAAAGTTGTTTATTTTAAAATTTTAATGATTTTGCTTTAAAATTATGGAAATTCTCCTTTGGGACAGCTTTATTTGAATTGTATGTGACACTATTTTTATTTCTGAAGGCTATGATTAAAAGTTTCGTGGATGTCTACCAGCTTGCAAGCGCTAGAATTGCTACATTAGAAAAGGAAATGACATCTCATCGAAGTCACATTGCAACCTTGAAATCAGAACTTCACACAGCTTGTTTACGTGAAAATGAAAGTTTGCAATCAGTAAGTCCTACACTATATTTTTTGTCTTTGAATCTTGGGTCACACTTACACTCATGTTTTTGTTGTTCACCAATATGTCTAGTTTAGAATAAGTGATCAGTCAAGCAGCATAAAATTACCAAGTGTGGAGAAAATTTTGAAGGAAGGAAAGCAATTAATTTTTGCATTGTATCACGTATAAAGATATGCGTATTGTTATCAATGCTAAAACACTGCATCAAGATTCCTTTGTGTTTGGTAGTGCAGCTGACAGTCGGGTCTGGCAGTGTGCATAGTTAAAGCTTTCAACTGTCTGAAGATTCAGTGTGTCCCATTAAAGACAGAATATTATTAATTATGCGTATAACCAAAATGGTAATTAGAACATGTGATTATTCTCTGTAGAAAACTAGACTTATCCATAATACATGCCTAGCTAAAGATGCATGTTGTGATTCATCTATATGATTAAAATTCAGTTTCAGCAGTCATTTTATGTCTTAAAATTTTAGCCCATGATGAAATTTGGGCTCATTTAAGACCAAACAAAATTTTTTTCCATTTGAAATACATGTTTGGGGAGTATAAAAAAATGAATGTGTTTCTGACATAAAGGAATAAAATACAATTTCAACTTTTTCCTCAAGAGCCAGATATGTCAACAATGGGATTCAGAGGGTTATCAATAATTGGAATGTCTTTTTTCCTTTTTTGGTTTGATTTGAATGGATCAAGGTGACTTGTAACGAAAAACAGTATCATTTTGCTATTCAGCTATTGACAAGTTTCAAATGATATATTCAACAGAAAAAGAGTTAACCTAAAGTAACTAGATGCATAGCTGTGGTTTAGTTATTCGGCTCCTTTGAGTAGTAGCTTAAGTGCCAGCATCCCAGTGAAGCTTTATGACCATGGTATTTGAAACTGCAACCACTAACCCTCCCCCACCCCACAGACTCGCATTCTCACCTCTTCTTGCTTGTCTATCTTCTACCTTCCTTGCTTTATTTTTTTCACTATAGCACTTAGCAACTTACACATTTTGTGTTTTATTTATTTTTGTCTATTTTGCTGCTTACCCTCGTAGAGTATAAGTTACATAAAGTCAAGCAATTTGGGGTATTTTCTTCACAGCTGTTAAGGCACTCTAGTGCTGAGAACAGTCTGGCCCATAGTAGGTGCTCAGCAATTGATTACTGAAGGAAGAGTTTCTAACAGTTAATCCAGTAAATGAGCAAACTAGTTATTTGAGATCTGAGATGTGAATTCAGTTGAGTTCAATTTTTAAAATTACTTTGTTAATTTCTTAATGACTGAGTAGTAAATTGGACCTCAAATAAGAGAAGTTAAAATGAAGAGGAAACCTTCATAAACATTTGTATATGTATTTGGAATTCATTCTAGTATTTCTTTAAAACATACTTAGATTTCTTCCTGCTAGTTCTCTGATCCCAGTGGTTAATGTTATATTATACTATGTCAGCTTTGTTGGGTCATACTGTTACTGATTATTCATTCTGTTATTCATATGAGAATAGTTAACTTATGTTTTGAGAAAGTTTGGTAAGGTGGGATTATTTACCCATAGACTCAAAAAAAAATTTTTTTTTACTAGTTATTAAGCTATTGATATCTTAATGAAGGTCTGCTTAATATACCACATGATTATAATAAAGCTTCCCTTCTCAACCTTCTGAGAAGATTTACAGGATATGCTCATCATCTTGCTTATAAGAAGAGGTTCACTTAGGCAGTACTTCTCAAAATGGAATATGTGTAGTGTGAACACTCTCCCCACAGGTTCTGATGTGTCCTAGGACACTGCCGCTTAATCCCATGCTTCTGTGGGATATATGCTATCCAGTCTGTTCCCTGGATAGTTGAGGATCACTGTTTTAAAAAGAATAATAAATAAATAATAAACTATTCCCTGGATCACTGTTTTGAAAAGAATAATGAATTTGTAATAATAAAGGAATAATAAATTAATAAATTTGTAAATAATAAATTAATAATGATAAATTTGTAACTTCTATTTTTCAAGACAGTTTTATATGCATTTTCTGACTTCTTAAGAACTCTCTGAGGGAGGTTAATCTTTTAATTTCATAGACAAGAGGTGATCTAGTTTGGTAGATAAGAGCTTGAGCTTTGGAATTACATCCATTAGAAGTAGAGTCAAGTGTAAATAAGAGAAAACTTGAGTAACATGTTTAAGACAATTTTTTTTTCTCATACAGAGAGAAGTCTAGAAGTAGGTGGGTATTGTCATTAGGTTAGTGGTTCAACTTCTCTGTAATTTCTCTGTCACTCTGTGATAAGATGACAGCCAGATCTAGGATTTGGAATCACATTCAGAGGAATAGGATGGCCCAGCAGTATCTGTTTTATATATATAATAAATCATTGAAAGGCTGTCCATTAAAAATTAAATATTTCTATCATATGTTTATTAAGTATTAATATTTAAAAACTTTAATAGATTACAGATATTAAATATATATTTAAATGTTTAGATATTTAAAAAGGAAAAACCTTCCAAGGAAATTCCCAATGTATTTTCACTTATAGTCCATCAGCTGGAAATGGGTTGTGTGACCACCCTAAGCTCTAATGAGTCAAGGGACAAGGGAATAAGGAATAAATAGATATTGGGTTAGCCAATGATCATGTATCTGATTTGCCATACAAATCAGATATATCTAGATTCCAGTTCAACCTCTGTTAGTTGCTAACTGGGGGGCTTGGGTCTCAGGTTTTCATCTGTACAATGAGGATGATGATACTACTCTCTAATAGAGATGTTGGGAGGTCTAGAGAAGTGTTCAAGGACTTTGCACTTTCCCTTGCACTTAGTAATCCAAAAAAAGTTATCTATGAATTTATTACCATTATCTTCATAGAAGGTAATTGAGATTACACCACAGGAAAAGACTGTTTACTAATATAATATCTTCAGCTTCAAACCATGTCACTTTGTTCTGCTTCCTACTGCAACCTTGAACATGTAACTCCTGCTCTGTGATCACCATCGGTATTTTCCTGTAGCTGAGCTCTCTGCCCTTTCTGCAGCCTTGTCTTCCCACTGACACATTCTTGAAAACCAGTCTATACTTTCTTTGGCTATGTACTCATTCTACTGATACTGTTTTCTTAGAGGGCACCAAAATTTTCTGCTTGCCCTGCTTATCCATTTGTTCCTTCTCATCTCTTTTCATCTTTCTTGGACAATATGAAGCTTCAACTACTTTCTTCTTTAAATACTCACCTCCTTTGTTTCTCTTGTTATCATTTTTTCTTCATTGCCTCTCTGGCCTCTACTTACTTGATCTCTGCCTTCTTTGTATTATTGTTGTTAATTCTTCTCCACCCATTAGTTTAATATTTATTCAGCATCTGTTCTGTAGCAAGATTGATTTTGGTTCTGGGGGTGCCATGTGAACTGAACGAGACAATCTTTGCTCTCATGAACTTAAAATCTTAACAGTGAAGGTAAATATTTTTCATGTAATCACACTAATTAATATGTGATTACTAACCAAGATAAGTTCTTTGAAAGAGAAGAACTTAGGTGTATAAGAGTTTTTTTTAAACAAATGAGCCTACCCTAGACTAAGGTATCAGTTAAGCGTTTTCTAGGTCAATGATGCTTAAGCTAATATCAAAAGACTGGGTATGAGATATCTGGGAATGGTGGCGTGTTGTGTTCCATATCAGGAGGAGAGGAAAACAGACATCTATAAAGGCTCTATGGTGTGAGGAAGAAATTGATAAATCAGCTGGAATAAAGATAGCAAAGGCAAGAGTAGTCTGAGGTTAGAATGGTCTGGAGAAAAGGGCAGAGGTCAGACTTTGTTATCTTTAAGAGCAAAGTACGAGTCATTAGAAAAACTTTATAGACAGAATGATATGTTCAGGTTTGCATTTTTTAAAAAGATCACTTTGGCTGTAGTATCAAGAAACAGTTGAATGTGAAGAACAAAAGATGAGGATGTGTCAAACAATTCCTAGTTTTTTTGTTGCTGTTGTTTTTTGCTTTTGAAAATGGATCAGTGATTTCATTTACTTAGAGAAACAATGGAATGGGGTGACAGTGGATATTGTGAGTTTAATTTTGAGTATGTAAGTTTGAGATACCATTGAGACATCCAGCTAAAAATGTCAAAAATGCTACTTGATATGGAATTCAAGCAATGTGCCAAGCTGTAGATAAAAAATTCAAGTCACTGTTATACAGGTAGGACTTGAAGCTGCTAGCAAGACTGAGACTACATAAGGATGGTTTATAGAGAAAGAAGAGAAAAGGCCTAAGAATGAAGCTTGAAAAACTCCCAACATATAATGCCTGAGTAGAAGAGGATAAAGATGCAAAGGAAGCTGTGAAGCAACAGGCAAAGAAGGAAGAGGAAACCAAGAAAGTATGGTGCCATGAGAAGAGAGAATTTTAAGAAGGGTGATGTTCACTGGAGTCATATGCTGTTGAAAATCAAGTGAAATGAAGACTGAAAATGACCTTTGGAGTTAGTGTATGCAGGCCATTGGTAACCTTAACAGAGGCTCTTTTGGCAAGAGATGGAGAAATTAGTGAAAGTTGACCAAAGGAAAGTGAATTTAGACATCGACTGCAGAGATTTAGCAGTTAAGCAGGAAAAATTTAGACATCTACTGCAGAGATTCAGCAGTTAAGCAGGAAAAATAGGAGTGCAGTGTTCTCAGGATTTAGGAAGTTCTGTTGTAAGATGAGAGTGAACTAAATATATTTTAACATCTTCTTAAAATAGGCCTCCAACAGTCTGGTTTTGACTCTGTTCACTATACTGTCCATCTGGTTATCACCTTTTCCAACTCTAGCTTTTTTTTTGACCAATGTTTGCATGATATATCTTTTTCCATTCTTTTAACCTATATTTTATATTTATAGTGGGTCTCTTATAGAAAAATATAGTTGGTTTTGTTGTATTTATCCATTTGACAATTTCTGGCTTTTAGTTGAGTGACTGGACCATTTGCATTTAATATAATTATTGATGTTTCTGGATTTTTATCTACCATTTTTGTTGTCTTATGGGGATGAAGGTGAAAGCATGATTTCTGCCTTTGTGGATTCTCTTCTAGCAGGGGAAATGGTCACATAAGCAAATAGTAACAATAGGCATTTATAAAGCCTGTAGGAACATAGATGAGGAAGGAGTTCATTCTGCCTAACATTGCTAGAAGAAGGTTCTAAGAAGATGAAATGTTTGCAGGAGTCTTTAAAGAATGCTAGGATTTGACACCTTGTTAAGGGGAAAGAGCCATCAAAAATCTTTGCTTTATTTTGTTTTGAAGAATAGACCTAATGGATATTAGATATATTTAATGAATTACATTACATAATGATTTTTGTGTGTTAATAGAAAATGTATTGTTACTTTAGTTCCATTCCTTCTGTCAATTAAAGTTATCCACCTCACCCCAAATGCTATGACAAACCTAGACAGCATATTAAAAAGCAGAGACATCACTTTGCCGACAAAGGTCCATCTAGTCAAAGCTGTGGTTTTTCCAGTAGTCATGTACAGATTTGAGAGTTGGACCATAAAGAAGGCTGAGCACCGAAGAATTGATGCTTTTGAATTGTGGTGTTGGAGAAGACTCTTGAAAGTCCTTTGGACTGCAAGGATATCAAACCAGTCAATCCTAAAGGAAATCAACCCTGAATATTGATTGGAAGGACTGATGCTGAAGCTGAAGCTCCAATACATTGGCCACCTGATGTGAAGAGCCGACTCATTGGAAAAGATGCTGATGCTGGGAAAGATTGAGGGCCGAAGGAGAAGGGGTAGACAGAGGATGAGATGGTTGGATGGCATCATCAACTCAATGGACTTGAGTTTGAGCAAACTCCAGGAGAGAGTGAAGGACAGGGAACCCTGGTGTGCTGCAGTTCATGGAGTCACAAAGAATCAGACACGACTTAGTGACTGAACAACAGTAACTCACCCAGCCTATACCCACTGGAGCCCAAGACTGCCTTCAGAGGTCACTTTGGACCCTACCCTCATGTGTTTTCAATCCAATCTTGTACCATCCAGTTGCTGCTTCTTACTTTATGACCTAAGTTGATTCTGGCTTTGACTGTTCTGCTCTTGATGTTCTTATTTGGTCTCTGTATTTGTTACTTTGAGCCATTCTGGCTTTGACTGTTCTGTTCTTGATGTTCTTATTTGGTCTCTGTATTTGTTACTTTGAGCCATTCTCAGAACTCTTCTAATGGATCCTCAGGTGAACCAGCTCTCTGCTCTACTACAGGCTCTGTTTACCATCACCTCCTTCCCGTTATATATGGCATTAGAGTCAGGCAGACCTGGAGTGTCCTTTCTGGCACCATTATTTATTACCCACACAACACTATAAGCATCAGTTTCAGTATTTGTAACATGTAGGTGAAATTGCCTGCATTGTAGAATTGTCATGAGATTAAACGGAGACACAGCGTCTGGCATATTGGTAGATGCTCAGTAAATATAGCTTCCCCCTGGCTCAGATGGTAAAGCATCTGTCTGCAGTGTGGGACGGAGAAGGCAATGGCACCCCACTCCAGTACTCTTGCCTGGAAAATCCCATGGACGGAGGAGCCTGGTAGGCTGCAGTCCATGGGGTCACTAAGAGTCAGACATGACTGAGCAACTTCACTTTCACTTTTCACTTTCATGCATTGGAGAAGGAAATGGCAACCCACTCCAGTATTCTTGCCTGGAGAATCCCAGGGACGGGGGAGCCTAGTGGCCTGCCGTCTATGGGGTCACACAGAGTTGGACACGACTGAAGCGACTTAGCAGCAGCAGCAGCAACAATGTGGGAGACCCGGGTTCTATCCCTGGGTGGGAAGATCCCCTGGAGAAGGAAATGGCAACCCACTCCAGTATTCTTGCCTGGAAAATTCCATGGATGGAAGAGCCTGGTAGGTTACAGTCCATGGGGTTGCAAAGAGTCGGACACGACTGAGCAACTTCACTTGCACAGTAAATATTGGCTGGCTTCCCTGTATATACATATTTTTCCAATAATTACATATATTTATGCAGCTAAGCTATATTTATAGCCTTAAGAAATATATGTAAGCAAAAGGAAATCTCTCTATGAGTAAGCAAAAGAACTAAAACAACAGTGCTTTTTGCACATACTAAATACAGTGTTGATGTTAGGTGTTATTGTTATCACTTAATGAGCCAAGGACAGTCACTGTATGCTCCTTTCTAAATTTTCCACCATTTGAGTAGATAAGAATAAAAAGTAAATATTCATTATTACTTAAGAAGAAGCTTAATATATCATGGTAGAATGTATACGTAGAAAGAGATGGATGGTATTGCAGATATGAATAGTTATCTTTAAAAGCTTTTTGCTTCTTTAGGTGACATTTTCTTTTTTGTTCAGAAGCATGTATGTGATGCTGGAGTTCATCTAAGAGGTCTCATCAATTGTACACTTGCCAGAACTTTAACATTTTCAGCATGTTGGTCTTTGACCCATTAACTTAGGGCTGTTCTAGAGCTTTTATCTTGACTAATAGTAAGCAGAAAGCACTTTGAGTAAAGAGCTTTTGAATGCCATGCAACCCAGTAGAGAAGAGTACAGCAGTCAGAACCAATTACTTGTGGGTGTTTGGAGACTGGCACACCCACAAGTGTGGAGAAACACATGATATTTCAATCTGCGAAACATAAGACGCCAAACCCAAATACTTCACTGTGAGTTATGATGCTTCAAGCTACAGTATTGATTTGCCTCATTTCCCTTGTATGCTTAAGCAGTATGTTTTTAATTCTGCAGTACTTTATTTGTGAGAAAATAATAAGTTACAAGTCAGAGGAGCATTCCATTTAATATATTGCAGGGGAGAGATCATCGCATCATTTCTGAGATCATGTCAGATTTGATAGTTGTCAAGTGGTGTTGTTAATTAAGCAGAAAGACTTAGATCTTTTGGTTAAGATTAAAAAAAAAAGAATCTCCTTTATCTTCTTGAATAAAATTTTGTCCCATTTATTCTTACTACATTTTCTTGAGAGAGGAAGTATTGTTTGTTAGTATTGTATAGATGAAGAAGCTGACAGAATCTAAATAACTTAATCTAGGTAAGTTGTTTTCATCAACTTTCAAATACTTTCAGTTAATTCCTGATGTTTATCACTGAGGTTTTAAATCCTTCAAGGAAAATAATTTTAAAAAATGAGCCATAAACCAAGTCTTAATTTGTTGAGACAGGCTGTACAGTGCAGTTCAGTGTACTGTATAAAGGTATAAAGTACAGATTCTTGAGTTTTACTCCAAGGTTTTTATTTAGGGCCCAGTCAGGTTAGAGCAAGGCCTCTGATTTCTTGTCTGTTGCTTTCCAGTGAGATTGCAATGTGGATTAAAACAAATCTTTGCTCTCAAGGCCTTCCAAGTGTAATAGAGACTAGAAGTATTGTACAGCTATTATATAGATTGGAGTACGGGAGACCTGGGTTTGATCCATGGTTTGGGAAGATCCCCTGGAGAAGGAAAAGGCTACCCATTCCAGTATTCTGGCCTGGAGAATTCCATGAACTGTATAGACCATGGGGTCACAAAGAGTCAGACACTACTGAGTGACTTTCACTTTCATATAGAGAATTAACTTAGTTGAGATAAGGAAGGGTAAGGAGGCTATGGATCCAACCAGTCCATCCTAAAGGAAATCAATCCTGCATATTCATTGGAAGGACTGATGGCTGAAACTGAAACTCCAGTTCTTTGGCGACCTGATGCAAAGAACTGATTCATTTGAGAAGACCCTGATGCTGGGTAAGATTGAAGGCGGGAGAAGGGTATGACAGAGGATGAGATGGTTGGATGGCATCACTAACTCAATGGACATGAGTTTAAGTAAACTCTGGGAGTTGGTGATGGACAGGGAGGCCTGGTGTGCTGCAGTCCATGGGGTTGCAAAAAGCTGGGCACGATTGAGCAACTGAACTGACTGACTGAAGGAGAAATTGACAAGGGAAAGCATGGAATGCTGAAGGGCTGGAAAGATGTCTGTCTGACTAGAGCAGCATGAATTAGGTGGAGAATGGGAGAGAGGGTGGAGACTTGCAGAGGAGCGCTGTGGTGCTCTCAGCTTTCTGAGAAGTCCTTCAGAACTCCATTAACTGCACCGAAGACCTCTACCCGCTTTGCTTTATATCTTTTCTCTTCCCAACTGCAAATTTAACGTTTTTCTACTCTCAAAATTCGCTGCCGTTTTATGTCATAACAGCACTTGTTTTACCCTTTTGCTAAATATTGCTTACTTAGATGCTCATTAAATTCATCCACATTTTTATCATGAGCTCCAGCTTTGCCCTTCACATGCTAACAGAGTTAAATAAAGGAAACAAAAACATCCAAAGATGGGACAGCCCAATCAACCTGCAGACATTTTCCTTGATCCTTGACATAAATTTCCAAACTTCTAAAATTTTTCATAGCCCAGAAACTCAAACTTTTTTGGTATACTAAACAGCAGCCTAATAGTAGAAAATCCCATGGATGGATGAGCCTGGTGGGCTGCAGTCCATGGGGTCGCTAAGAGTGGGACACAACTGAGCGACTTCACTTTCACTTCTCACTTTCATGCATTGGAGAAGGAAATGGCAACCCACTCCAGTGTTCTTGCCTGGAGAATCCCAGGGACAGGGGAGCCTGGTGGGCTGCCGTCTATGGGGTCACACAGAGTTGGACACGACTGAAGTGACTTAGCAACAACAACAATAGTAATAAAAATATATATTCCACTGGCCTCGCACTTCTTCTCTAGCCTTTTAGTTTTTGTATGATGTAGTTCAAGTTTTGTATGATTTAGTTTAAGAGGAGCTACTTTTATGATGAATAATATTTGTGTAGTGACCGTAGGGGCAGGATAATATAAATTTTATATTTTTATATATAATTTATTTAAGTATATGCATATATAATTTAGTATATGCATATATAATTTATGTAGTATATACATATATAGTATTTTATTATTAACATTTACTGTTAGATATATGTAGGTATAAATATAAAATATGTTTAGATGTAATAAATATATAATTCCGTTCTTCAGGAATGAAATATTATGAGGGTGGAGCAAGGAGTAGCAAGATTGAGACTTTCCAACTCTGATCGCTGTAGTCAATTAGTAATGAAGTTGTAGAGAACAGAGATGACAGTTTGGCAATGGAATGCTCTAAATATTCCTACCAGTTGTACAGAGTGGTAGCAACTAAATATGCTCTGAGTGTTTCCTGTACCATTTTATCTTTCTTACTAAATTGAATTCTTTGAGGGCTTTGGTTACCTGCTAGATTTTCAGAAATCTGCACTCGGATTTTCTGCAAAAACCTCAAACTCACTGAGGTCTCAAACTGAACATGTTATCTAATTCTACCACTCCCGTTTTCTCAAACTCCTCTTTCTTTATGTTCCTTGTGTATGACTTAGCTGTTCCCCTCACAGCCCAGGGTAACACCCTTATTTTTTTTCTACTTTCCCGTCTCTACCAGTTTTTAATTAGTTGCTGAGTCTTATTATTTCTACCACAGACCTCTTAGATCCCGTTTTTCCTTTCTACCCTTGTATTCACATTGTTTTCCCTGGGTTATTGCAATGGTCTTCCAATGCATTTCCCCGTATGTAGATTTTCCCCTTCCATCTTGTCTGCCACATCAGTGCCAGTTATCTTTCCAACATGCAGATAAGGTCAAACCACAGCTTGACCCAAAACATATTTTGGCTCTATACTTTCTTCTTGAAAGCAAAAATTCTTGATCATTGGCATTCAGGCATATCCCGACCCCATCTGGTTTTTTAGTTTATCTCCCAGTTGGCAGAAGTAAGCGTTCCCTTTGTTATGCTCATTCATCACTGAATTTACCTGTCTGAGAACTATATATTAATCTAAATTATATGATCAGTTAGTTGTTTCTGGATTGCCATATCGTGAGTCTACAAGGTGATATTTTTTTATAATTCATTTTAATGGTCTCACCTCAATAAATGCTGGTTTATTAGAATTGAAATTAACTGGAGGAACATTCCATCAATGCTACTTTTCAGTACACACTTGTTATGGCATTTGTACTTTGCACAAACCATAGTTCCATCTCAGATTTTTTTCCCATAACATTTTTTCTTAATTCCCATCAAACTGTATTTCATGTATTTCTCTAGCAAACACTTAATGAAAATGAGTAGAATCATTACTAGATTATTATACCAACATAAAATTTAAAGTAAATACTTTCAGGTAATACAAATTGAATATTTATTCTCCTCTTTATTACTATTCCTAAAAACCTAAAAAACCCAAAGGAAAATGATTTCTGACAAAGAAAAACATTCTTTTTCAGCATACCACTTAAATAATTTTAAACTTTATCAGATTTGGGGGCCCCTAACTGGACATGGAACAACAGAGTGGTTCCAAATAGGAAAAGGAGTACATCAAGGCTGTATATTGTCACCCTGCTTATTTAACCTATATGCAGAGTACATCATGAGAAATGCTGGGCTGGAAGAAGCACAAGCTGGAATCAAGATTGCCGGGAGAAATATCAATCACCTCAGATATGCAGATGACACCACCCTTATGGCAGAAAGTGAAGAGGAACTCAAAAGCCTCTTGATGAAAGTGAAAGTGGAGAGTGAAAAAGTTGGCTTAAAGCTCAACATTCAGAAAACAAAGATCATGGCATCTGGTCCCATCACTTCATGGGAAATAGATGGGGAAACAGTGGAAACAGTGTCAGAGTGTATTTTTTGGGGCTCCAAAATCACTGCAGATGGTGATTGCAGCCATGAAATTAAAAGACGCTTACTCCTTGGAAGAAAAGTTATAACAAACCTAGATAGCATATTGAAAAGCAGAGACATTACTTTGCCAACAAAGGTCCATCTAGTCAAGGCTATGGTTTTTCCAGTAGTCGTGTATGGATGTGAGAGTTGGACTGTGAAGAAAGCTGAGCCCTGAAGAATTGATGCTTCTGAACTGTGGTGTTGGAGAAGACTCTTGAGAGTCCCTTGGACTGCAAGGAGATCCAACAAGTCCATCCTGAAGGAGATCAGCCCTGGGATTTCTTTGTAGGGAATGATGCTGAAGCTGAAACTCCAATACTTTGGCCACCTCACACGAAGAGTTGACTCATTGGAAAAGACTCTGATGCTGGGAGGGATTGGGGGCAGGAGGAGAAGGGGACGACAGAGGATGAGATGGCTGGATGGCATCACTGATTCGATGGACGTGAGTCTGAGTGAACTCCGGGAGTTGGTGATGGACAGGGAGGCCTGGTGTGGTGCAATTCATGGGGTCGCAAAGAGTCGGACACGACTGAGCCACTGAACTGAACTGAACTGAACTGTTTATTCACCTAGACATAAAATGACCAGTATAATGCCTTTTACTTGCACAGTGGATACTCAGTAAATGTTTGATAATAACGGTGATATACCAAATTAAAATTAACTATTCCTGTGCCTAGCAAAAAGTAAGAGTATGTATAATTTATTTTAGAAATAGAAGTCTAATTTACATAAATCATTAAAAAGTGTATTTTCAGAAATGTATTTCCTTGAAATCTTACTTCACAGTATATATAAAAATTAGCTCAAAATGGATCAAAGACCTAAATATAAGAGCTAAAATTCAGTAAAAACTTAGTTATAAGTCTTCATGGATTTATAAATCTTCTTGGATTTGATGATGAAGTCTTAGGTTTGACACTAAAAGCATAAATAACAAAATAAAAAATAGAGCTCATGAAAATGAAAAGTTTTATGTATTAAAAACACCCCCAAGAATTGGAGAAAATATATATAATTTGTATATCTGATTAGAGTCTAATATGTAGAGAACTCATAAAATTCAATAACAATAAGACAAATACCTAATTTTTAAAATGGGCAAAGGACTTGAATAGATGCTTCTGCAAAGAAGATGTATAGATGACGAACAGACACCCGTCAAGAGGCTCAACATCATTAGTCAGCGCGTGCATGCATGCTGAGTAATTTCAGTCCTGTCTGACTCCGTGACCCTATGGACTGTAGCCTGCCAGGCGTCTCTGTCCAGGGGATTCCCCAGGCAAGAATACTGGAATGAGTTGCTGTGCCCTTCTCTGGGGGATCTTCCCAACTCAGGGGTCGTACCCTCATCTCTTATGTCTAACCTGCATTGGCAAGTGGGTTACTTAACACTAGTACCACCTGGGAAGCCCCCATTGGTCAATAGGGAAATGTGAATCAAACCCTGTTAAGATACCGCTTTACACTTACTAGAAATGCAATGAGAGAAAAAAGGAAAATAGCAAATATTCATAGCCGCACTATACAGAATAGCCAAGAGATGGAAAGAGTCCAAATGCCCATTAGTTGATGATAAACAAATGTGTTATATCCAGACAATGGAATATTATTCAACCATAAAAAGAAAAGAAGTACTGCTACATGTTACAGCATGATGTACTTTGGAAACATTTTGCTAAATTAAAGAAGCCAGATACAAAAGGCCACATATTGTATGATTCCATTTATATAGAATGTCCAGAATAGGCATACTCTATCTCCATAGAGAGAGAAAACAGATAAGTGATGGACCAGGGCAGGGGAGTAGGAAATGGAGAATGACTGTTTAATGGGTGAGGATATATTTTGGGTTGATGGAAAAGTTCTAGAGCTAAAATGGTGCTGATGGTTGCACAACATTGTGAATGTATTGGGTTGGTACAAAAGTAATTGAGGTTTCGGACCATGAGTTTTAAACATTGTAACTAGGCTCAAATAAATCTTTATTAATCAAAATAAGAACCATTACAGTCAACACATTTTTACCAGTGAGAAATAAGTTTGTTTATTCCTGTAGTATAAAAATCCATGCTTCAGAATTTGATGAACTCCTGGAATGCATTTTCTGCCTCCTGATGGTTGTAGAAGTGTTTTCCCTGCAAAAAGTTGTCAAGATGTTTGAAGAAGTGCTAGTCAGTTGGCGAGAGGTCAGGTGAATATGGCAGATGAGGCAAAACTTGGTAGTCCAATTTGTTCAACTTTTGAAGCACTGGTTGTGCGACGGGCAGTCTGGCGTCGTGGTGGAGAAGAGCTGGACCTTTCTATTGACCAATGCCGGCTGCAGACATTGCAGCTTTCGATGCATCTCATCAATTTGCTGAGCATACTTCTCAGATCTAATGGTTTTGCCAGGATTCAGAAAGCTGTAGTGGATCAGACAGGCAGCAGATCACCAAACAGTGACCATGACCGTTTTTGGTTGCGAGTTTGACTTTGGGAAGTCCTTGGAGCTTCTCCTTTGCCTTTAGCTTCTCTTCTTTTCTCAGCTATTTGTAGGGCCTACTCAGACAAACATTTTGCCTTTTTGCATTTCTTTTTCTTGGGGATGGTCTTGATCACTGCCTCCTGTACAATGTCATGAACCTCCATCCATAGTTCTTCAGGCACTCTGTCTATTAGATCTAATCTCTTGAATCTATTTGTCACTTCAACTGTATAATCATAAGGGAGAAATATCAATAACCTCAGATATGCAGATGACACCACCATTATGGCAGAAAATGAAGAAGAACTGAAGAGCCTCTTGATGAAAGTGAAAGAGGAGCGTGAAAAAGTTGACTTAAAGCTCAACATTCAAAAAACGAAGATCATGGAATCCGGTCCCATCACATCATAGCAAATAGATGGGGAAACAATGGAAACAGTGACAGACTTTGTTTTCTTGGGCTCCAAATTCACTGCAGATGGTGACTGCAGCCATGAAATCAAAAGATGCTTGCTCCTTGGAAGAAAAGCTATGACCAACCTAGACAGCATATTAAAAAGCAGAGACATTACTTTGCCGACAAAGGTCCATCTAGTCAAAGCTATGATTTTCCAGTAGTCATATATGGATGTGAGATTTGGACTATAAAGAAAGCTGAGCACAGAAGAGTTGATGCTTTTGAACTGTGGTGTTGGAGAAGACTCTTGAGAGTCCCTTGGACTGCAAGGAGATCCAACCTATCAATCCTAAAGGAAATCAGTCCTGAATATTCATTGGAAGGACTGATGCTGAAGCTGAAACTCCAATACTTTGGTCACTTAATGTGAAGAACTGACTCATTGAAAAGACCCTAATTCTGGGAGAGATTGAAGGCCAGAGGAGAAGGGGATGACAGTGGATGGGATCGTTGGATGGTATCACTGACTCAATGGACTTGAGTTTGAACAAGCTCTGGAATTGGTGATGGACAGGGAAGCCTGGTGTGCTACAGTCCATGGGGTCTCAAAGAGTCGGAGATGACTGAGAGACTGAACTGAACTTGTAGTTTCTTCTCAGTTCAACCACTGAGCTGGTCATCACTGGTTGTCGTATAAAATCCACTTTTCATGGCATGTCAGAAATGAATCGAGAAATGGTCCATTGTTGTTGTATAGAATAAGAGAAGATGACACTTCAAAACGACATTTTTAAAAATCTTCTGTCAGTTCATGAGGCATCCACTTATTGAGCTTTTCCACCTTTCCAATTTGCTTCAGATGCCGAAAGACCATAGAATGGTCAACATTGAGTTTTTTGGCAACTTCTCATACTGTTGTAAGAGCATCAGCTTTGATGATTCTCAGTTGGTTGTTGTCAACTTCCGATGGCCAGCCACTATGTTCCTCATCTTCAAGACTCTTGTCTCCTCTGCAAAACTTATTGAACTACCACTTTACTGTATGTCCTTTGGGAGTTCCTGGGTCAAATGTGTTGTTGATGTTGTGATGTTGTGATGTCTCTGCTGCTTTATGACGCATTTTGAACTTGAATTAAAAAATCACTCAGATTTGCTTTTTGTCTAACATCATTTCTATAGTCCAAATATAAAATAAACAGCAAATGATAAGTCTTTAGCAAAAAAAAAAAGAAATAAAGCAAGAAATGCACATTAAAATGATCATAATCACATTTTTAAAAAAGCATGTATTCCAATATCAAATGGCAAAATTCAACAGTGCAAAACTGCAATTACTTTTGCACCAACCTAATACTTGATCCCACTGTGCTGTACACTTTGAAGTTGTTAAAATGGTAAATTTTATGTTGAGTGTGTTTTGCCACATGACAAAATATTTCTTTTAGTTCTTGGGAGGTATGGAACAGGCAGCTAGATTGTTACTTACACAGAATGGCAATGTACTGTACTGAGAAGTAGCACGGCAGAGAGTCAGAGGAAACTTGGATTTTAGAACAACCTCTGTTATCAACTCAACACAGAGCTTTGGGAAATAAATCACATAAAACTCCTTGGTCTTGGTTTTTCCTGGCTGTAAAATGAAGGGTTTGAGCTAGACGAAATCTAAATTCCCTCTCAGCTCAGAAGTTCTTTCACTGAAGCTACAAATACTTTTTCGTACTTAGATGCTCACCCTGCTTTGTTTCATTCTTGCTTTAATTTACAGCAGTAAAGTGAGTGCGTGTTTCTAAACTTGTAATAATTCTATTTTGAACTTGGTTATATTCAATACCAATAACCCATTTACAAGTGAGTACCAGTTACATAAATCTCACAACATGTAACTAGGTAGCCCAAAAATCCCTCAAGTAATCTGAAAACTTATTAGTGTATTTGTTACTGGTATTTCCTTTTCTTTATGCAAAGTTTTTTTGATATTTAATATGTTAGGAATGTGAACTTTTAACTCGTGGAACTATTGTAACATATTTGAAAATTATAGTAATTTGATTAAAATGTTGCCTATAAGGCAAAAGGTTTAGTTAATAGAATCCATATGTAATTAAAATGCAGAACTAAATGTAATCAGACTCCAGTGACTAGTGCCTTCATATTGATAGTTTTACAATGGCCTCTGGGGTTGAAAGTTTAAATGTTACAGAATGCAACAACACTGGGGAAAACAACCTCAGCTGGCAATTGTAGCTGTTTTAAAGACATCCGCATGGTTACTTGATAAAATGGGAATATCACATCCCAGATTTTCATCATTTTAGGAATATCTTCAGTTGGCAGGTGGTAGAAACACATGACTAGTGTGCTGGTGGAGACCCACACTCTATAGCACTATTATATAAACAACCCCAGATGAAGGGCCTTGCTATGAGCCAAGCCATGGTCTTCTTTTTTTTTTTTTTTTTTTTTTCTTTTTTAATAACAGAGTTGCTTAATTTGGGTGAATTCATTTGAATCATATGAAAGTTATAGACACAACACTATGCACCAAGCCACAAAAAAAGTTAAAAAAAATTATTTTCTCTGGACAGTTTTAAGAGTCGACATCCTGTGTTAGAGTTCTCTAATCATCACCAGCACAATTTACAATCAGAACACACAGAGAGCCAGTTTAGACCAGCTCATCTGTTGATCTTGGCAGGGATCCGTCATCTCACTGTGTGCAGCTGCCACTTGAGGGTTGGGGGACTCAGCAGAGAGCCAGAGGAGGGTGGGATGCAAAGCTGGTCAAGGCATGAACACACGGGCCTGCTTCATTTCAGCAGTTGTGTTGCCTAAAAAAAAAATAGACCTTTTATTTTACTGCCCCCCGAGCCTTCCTTCTTTTTAACCTGAAATTAAACGAGGACCTCTCATGAGCCACTGCGCTCCAGGCATAAGAAATTGTAATGTCTGGCTTCCAGAAACTGTCCCGTCAAAATGTGCTTCTGATTAGGTGGCTTAATTACAGCTGTGAAAACAATGTTGATTTAGGCCTCAAGATTCCAGGGCATGTCAGCCGTTATTAGCTAACCTTGGACTGAATCCACAGTTTTAAAACTGTACCACTAAAGTCACCCTGCTTGACAACTTTTTATTTAAGAAGAAAAGTTGCCAGAAGCAACACATTTTTATGCAAAACATTGTTCGATGCACGATTTCAACTGCAGCACTATTAGCAGTCATTAAGGAGATGGTTAACTTTGTACTTGATCAAGAACAAGGAAGTTCTGTTTGTAAAAACAGTAAGTTTTGAGTAGTATTTTTAAAGGGTTGACTGACATAAGAATTAATTTTAATTCCTTTAATTCAGTTTTATTTCAAGCCCAGCATGTTGGTTTAACCACCCAATTTTATTACACCTAAATTTTCCTGACAGTTTCATTTGCTGTTAGGAAATAAAATTGCAATATTTTTTTTCAACAGGGGAAATAATGGCTAGTTTTAAAAAACGTTATGTTTGAAACTTCCCTTGCCTCAAGCTGGTTCAGACACAACCTCAGTTTACTTTTGGAAGGAAACGGACCTCATTAAATCGTTTTTAATATATTAATATAAGTATGTGTTTTTCATAGTGAGAAAGCTTATTACAATCATGTATTTACACCTGCAGGGCAAGTAAAAGTCTTAATAATTAGACGGTTCCAACACTCTGGAAGTTTCAATACAATTGTCACTGATATCATAAATGTTAGAGCTACATATTTAAAGTTGTTGCAGTTCCATTGTATTTTAGATGACTAAAACTCCCCTTATGTGCTATGAATGTTTTTAAAAATTTGTCTGTATTTAAAAAGTAGACATTAAATAGAATGCAATACCAAAAAAGTAAGGTGGACAGCTGAAGAACAAACATAAAGAGTCATAATTCTCATAATTTTGGAAGAAACTTTTGCTTGAAAATACATGATTTATGCCAAACTGAATACTCAAGAGAGAGCTAAATAACTTCTTTAAATGAAATCTCCCACACCCAAGACATTAAATCCAACAAAGTGGGTGGTCAAGGCACATCTTTTTCTACTAGTTAGGCTTGTTGAACAATTAAGGGACTCACTTTAAACCACATATGGACAAGCAAACTTTTGTTTACTCATCAAATTAAGAAGTCATGCATAGGTAGTTGATTGTGGGGAGTGGATGGATGAAGAGTTGTGTTGACGATATACTATGCGTGTCCTTAAGGAGAAAGCTGGGCAACTAATTCAAAGCTGAGTTTACATTAATAATCCCCCAACAATGTCAGTAATATTTTCTAATTGACAGGTGCTCTAGAGACATTTTCTATCTATATCTATTCTATTTGTTATTTTATTTAATCTTCATATTGATCTTCTGAGAGATATTGTTTCCCCATATTGCAGATAGGGCTTCCCAGGTGACTCAGTGGGTTAAGAATTCTCTTGCCAGTGCATGCGCCACAAGAGACGTGGGTTTGATCCCTGGGTCGGGAAGATCCCCTGGAGGAGGAAATGGCAACCCACTCCAGTATTCTTGCCTGGGAAAACCCATGGACAGAGGAGCCTGTTGGCTACAGTCCATGGGTCACAGAGAGTCAGACACGTTGGGGCACACATGCGTACTGCAGACAAGGCAGCTCAGTCCCGGAGAGGGGAAGTAACCTGCCCGTTGCCATTGCCGCACGGGTCTAAGATGGAAACCCCTGTCTGTGTGTCCAAAACCCATGCTTGACCTAACAGTAGAAATAAACGTTTTTCTCAGAAAATGGATTCCAGGTTACGAAATAGTAGAGACACATTAAGAAAGACCAAGTTTAAGTTGAATGTGCCTTTAGGCTGTTAAGAGACAAGAACATTTACACTTTAATAAAAGTTTTATAGTTTTCTGTCCAAAATAAAAAAGCTATTCTTTTTTTCTTTCAGTAAAAAATGACTGTGTCTGAAGAGTGGTGGATTCACCAGGTCTCTGGTTAAAGCCTTTTACCTAGAACAAAGGGCCTTCCTCTTTCCTTTTGAAGTTGTGTTTTGCACAGAGAATTGAAAGTTCCATGTTATATCAGTTTGAAGTTTGGATATATTGCACTTGTTCTTAAGAGTCTATGTCAGCTGAGAAATTGGGAAGACATAGCTGCCTTAGCTCCCCAGAACTTTGGCTTCGGGCATACTTTGATCGAATCTGAATTCAGCTCATTCCTTTGGCTCTCCTTTTGTTCTGAGTGTTTGACACCTTTGGAACGGTACCCTTCCAGAATGTGAGGGCCAGCTAAGGTTACAGCTTTATGTTTCTAGTTGCCACCTTCTTACTTCTGATGCGTTCCAACTGGAAATAGGAATTTGGTTGAAACTACATATCATATAGATTGTGTACAGTACAGGTTATATCTAATTTTATCATGCCAGTGTGATTGTTTTGATACATTATTTTGTTAATCCTCTTGGAGGCTTATGACTTAAATTTTAAAATATTTTATTAAGTAGCATTTTGGATATTATAGATTCTTAGGTATTCCCTATCTTTTTTGACTTTTCTTGACAGTATAACCATTTTTTTTTTTTTTTTTTTTGCAAAAAGAAGGTGGCCTAGGAAGGAGTTTTGAATCTAGATATATGTATATAGCTATATATATGTATCTTGTATAGAAAAATAGGTATTCATTATTTATATATTGTTGTATTTTGCCTATGGAGTAATCTTTTTTTTTTTAAAATCTTGGTTTGTTTACTTAAACATTTCCTGACCCATATTTATTTGGATATAAAATCTTCCACTTCTTTAAAATAAGCTAAATGTCTTTCCCAAAGCAGGTAAAAGAACCAAGAAATTTGAAGTAAAGTTATTAAAATAATTTGGATTTTATAACCACATTGCTTCTTCTTTTTAATGGCACTGATAACCAAAGGCATCAGGTGTGTAGTAACGCTTTTTAGCAATATTTGGAAGAGTTTAAATTGATCCCTATTTCAGAACTAAGAAAGCTAGGTATAGAGGGGTTTATCATTTATTAGAAATAGCCATTCAGTCTTATTTATCCCTGTTTCATATAGGTATCTCAGGATGGGAGTAGGGAAGACTAGAAAACAGAGTTTTCACTCCTACCTCGTTCTAAGCAGGGTAACTTTGTATTAGTTGCTCAGGCGTGTCCAACTCTGTGTGACCCCATGGGCTGTAGCCTGCCAGGCTCCTCTGTCCATGGTGTTCTCCAGGCAAGAATACTGGAGTGGGTAGCCATTCCTTTCTCCATGGGTTCTTCCTGACCCAGGGATCAAACATATGTCTCTTGCATTGCAGGCAAATTCCTTACCATCTGAGCCACTAACTTTACTTATATCTTATTTTAGTTCAGAAATTAAATTTCTGAGTAAGATTTCATTTAACAAAAGACGTATGCTTTAAAAACGTTTGAGGACCCCTGTCATATCAAGAAGAGAGGAACACCAAATATTCTTGCTTTACGCATAAACGGACTTACTTATTTTTGGCTGCACGGGGTGTTTGTTGCTGCCTGCAGGCTTTCTCTAGTTGAGGCGAGCAGAGACTGTTCTCTAGTTGTGATGCACAGGCTTCTCGTTGCGGTGGCCTCTCTTGTTGCAGAGCATGGGCTCTAGGGCATGCAGGCTTCAGTAGCTGCAACACACAAGCTCAGTAGCTGCAACTTGCGGGCTCTAGAGCACGGGCTCGGTAGGTGTGGTGCACGGGCTTAGTTGCCACATAGCAGGTGGAATCTTCCTGGACCAGGAATCAAACCTGTGTCCCCTACATTGGCAGGGGAATTTTCAACCACGGGACCACCAGGGAAGTCCCTATGCATAAACTTTTTAACGAACAGCTGTTGACCTTGATTGCTGTTGGTGATTTTTTTCATTAAATATATAATGACAACTTTTTATCATTTGTTTTGGGGAGAATAGTGGTGTACATATTTTGGGTAAAAGCATATAGTTAACCTTTAAGGAAATAAAATCATGTCTTAGCATATGTTTTTTAGTCTACATCTTATACTTGGCTTTCTTATCCAGTTAAGCTCTAAGTCAGTTATGGTCATTTCTATTTTTCAATGACTGAAGGAAATCTACGGGGCAACAGAAGTGCTGAGGTAACTGACTTCATGCCTCAACTTCCCTTTTGGTAGGGATATTCACAGAATTTCCTTATGGGAGTAAGGGGAGAGCCCTTTGCATAAAGCCAGCCTTGCAGACTGAATTTGGGAACCAACAAAGATATAAAAGTTGGCTAACCTATCCAACATTTCACTGATTTTTCTCTCTCTGTCTTCCTCATCACAACTCTCATGTACTGACTGCTATCATGGCTTTATCTCTTCAGTATTTCTACCTGTGATTTTTGAGGTGCAGAGGAGTTGAAGGCACGTGTGCCCCTCGTTCAGCACAGTGGAAACACACTGGACTGAGGGGCAAGAGTTAGAACTTCCTCCTGGCACTGCCATGCTAGCTGTATGCTCCTGGGCAAATAACTTCTCTGGGAATTTTCAGAGTTGTAAAAAGAGGAGATTTGACCAGAAGGTCTCTAGGGTGCCTTCTAGTACTAAACAGATGCTTTTTGCTTTCATGTTATTAATTCTGTCACAACCTCTGTTCTACTTGGTAGCCTTCTGAAGCATGTAGGTACAAATTAAAGGCTGTCCTTTTATGGGTTTGTGTCACTTCTGTGTTAACTCACTCATTTGGCAGGTTTCTCTGAGGATTCAGGTCATTAATGGTAATAATGGCATGTTTCAGTTCCTGTTTTTTAGATTAATAAAGAAAATGAAGTTTTAAATATTTTTACCTTTGTAATGGAATATTGATAGCTGCTGAATGCATATAAAGTTAGCATGTTGACTAGTGGAACTTACAGGAGCTCATAGAAACTCCTGATTTCTTGCTTGGGCTTAGTTGCTATTGCCGCCCTACGGACTGTAGCCCACTGGGTTCCTCTGGGATTCTCCAGGAAGCTCTTAGCTAATTTTTTACTTAGTTGAGCACTTTGGGAATACCATTGTACTTTTAACCATTCTCACAGGTTAACTTTTTATTCTTATTCTTACTTAATTTGCTCCCATACTGTAACATTGGATGAGGTAGCAGGCATAAAAAACACTGATGTTGAAATACAGTGGTAGTAAGGAATCAAAAAAGAAAAATAGATATGGAAATTTATTTCAGATGATCTTCCCCAGAACCATAAGTCCCACTCATTGGATCAAAATTCTTATACCAACATTTTGATGCTTTTAGTGTTTGAAATCCAGTATTAAAAATATAAAAGTGTGAAAATTTATTCAAATTGTCTGTTCATTTATTGAAAAGATGTAGAATGTGTAGTTTGAAAAACATCCTGGGCAATAAGCAGCGGCCCGAAACCCTCTGTTTCAACTAGTGATTTAGAAGCAAAGTATATACAAATATTATATAAGTCAATTCATTTTTAATCACAAAGTGGAAAGACCTAATAGAGCATTATCAATCACGATATTTGTAGGGTTACCAATCTATTAATTGTGGATTTTATTAAATCAGTTTTTTACTTAAATTAGTGCCAGGTAGTCTCTCTCACAAGCCTTGATATATACTGATTACTTTGTTTGGAATATTATTTTCTGCCTTGTGCTCAGTTGATTTTCCCTCTAAGTTTTAAATTCCAAATCTCTCCTCAAGCATCTAGTTATACTCATAACATTAATCATACCATATTGTAATGGGTTGTTAATTAACTAACCTCATTAGACTAGAAGTGCCATATAAATAGGGAATTGTTCTATTCCTAGATATTAGCACAGTATCTGGGACATAGCAATAGTTTGCTCAGAATTCTGTCACAAATTCCAAATTATGTGGTCCAACTTAAAGTTTACCAACCTGTTCAGAAATTCAGTTTATCAAAAAGCCAAGCATGTGGCTATGATTGGTCCCCTGTCTCTGTGGGTTCAGAATTTCTTTCTTGTTAAGATCATTTGTTATGTCAAGTTACTACTGAAAATGTTGTGTCTATGGTCTCCTCTACCCCTTTTCTTAAGGGAAGAACAAGGGGAAAAGAAAGAAATTTCTCATATGTGGTTGTATTTGAATTTCACCTGGGATCAGGAGTTGTGTCTTTGTTAGTATCTTATACAGTCCCTCGCATACTAATGAAATATAGTAAACAAGTGGTGTTGGTGATGGTGAGTATTCTAGTTGACCATCAGGCCTTAAAAATAATGCAAAGAATAGAAGAACCGTTGGTTTAAGGCCTAAGTTCACGTAAAGGGTGTGCTTAGGATACACGTTTTAGTTTAGTAGAAATCATAATTTTGCAACAAATAATCTTTGTATGTTTACATTTCATATCCCTAAGGGAAAGAAATCTGTTTCTTTACCATAAGAAAGATGAAAGGTATTCTAGAAATTTAATTTCTTTTTTATGTTGACTTGTTCTTTGCTTTATTTATGTATAAAAATTCTAAACTCTGATAAAAGAGCTCCTACAACATTTGTAGCCATGTAGAATAGAAGATTAAAAAAAGAAAGACAGAAAAACAGTTTAAGAATCTGGTGATAGGAATGTCAGTCCACTTGAGAATAGCCCTGAACCCTGACTGCAGCTGCTGAACCCAGACCAAACCGAGTAAGGAGACAGGTCCTGAGTTAAACCGCTGGCTGTCTTGTCAGCTCTTTCTGATGTTCGTTTTCGGTTTGAAGATTTCCTGTTTCCTATGAGGTTCATGGCAACATAATAATGATTCCATAGTATGTGTGTGTTTCTCAGCATTGTTACCGGGTTTGTCACTGTTGTCACTGATGCATTTAATTCAGTGACCCTAGAATTGGCATGATGGCAGTTGGGCATCAGTTTAAGGATAAGAGGAGCAGAAGTCAGAAGCAAGTATTTATTGATGAATTCAGAAACTCTGCAATGCATAGGGGGTACATCATACAGATGATAAAAACTTGTGCCTGCTTGTATTTCTGTAAAATAGTGAGAACACTATATATTTAAAAAAACAGGTTCATTGATAAGAAATCATGTAAGAATTAAGCATGTCATAGCAGTGAGTTAATATTTATTTATTAAATGAATAAATCTCAAGTTTAAAAACTGTATATTTATTTTGAGATCTTCAGTTGCTGAGTATTGTCTGACTCTTTGCGACCCCATAGACTGCAGTATGCCAGGCTTCCCTGTCCATCACTGACTCCCAGAGCTTGCTCAGACTCATGTCAATTGAGTTGATTGAGCCATCCAACCATCTCATCCTCTGTCGTCCCCTTCTCCTCCCACCTTCAATCTTTCCCGGCATTAGGGGCTTTTCCAATGAGTCAGTTCTTTGCATCAGGTGGCCAAAGTATTGGAGTTTCAGCTTCAGCATCAGTCCTTCCAATGAATGTTCAGGATTGATTTCCTTTAGGATTGACTAGATCTCTTTGCAGTCCAAGGAACTCTCAAGAGTCTTCTCCAACACTACAGTTCAAGTATATCATTTCTTCGGCACTCAGCTTTCTTTAGTCCAAATCTCACATCCATACATGACTACTGGAAAAACCATAACCTTGACTAGACAGACCTTTGTTGGCAAAGTAATGTCTTTGCTTTTTAGCATGCTGTCTAGCTTGATCATAGCTTTTCTTCCAAGGAGCAACCGTCTTTTAATTTCATGGTTGCAGTCACCATCCTCAATGAGTTTGGAGCCCAAGAAAATAAAGTCTGTCACTGTTTCCATTGTTTCCCCATCTATTTGCCAAGAAGTGATGGGACCGGATGCCATGATCTTTGTTTTCTGAATGTTGAGTTTTAATCCAGCTTTTTCACTCTCCTCTTTCACTTTCATCAAGAGGCTCTTTAGTTCTTCTTCACTTTCTGCCATAAGTGTGGTGTCATCTGCATATCTGAGGTTATTGATATTTCTCCCCACAACCTTGATTCCAGCCTGTGCTTCATCCAGCCCAGCATTTTCATGATGTACTCTGCATATAAGTTAAATAATCAGGGTGACAACATACAGCCTTGACATTCTCCTATCCCAATTTGGAACCAGTCTGTTATTCCATGTCCAGCTCTAACTGTTGCTTCTTGACCTGCATACAAATTTCTCAGGAGGCAGGTCAGGTGGTCTGGTACCCATCTCTCAAGAATTTTCCACCATTTGTTGTGATCCATACAGTCAAAGGCTTTGGCATAGTTAATAAACCAGAAGTAGATGTTTTTCTGGAACTCTTATGCTTTTTCAATGATCCAATGGATGTTGGCAATTTGAACTCTGGTTCCTCTGCCTTTTCTAAATCCAGCTGGAACATCTGAAAGTTCATGGTTCACATACTGTTGAAGCCTGGCTTGGAGAATTTTGAGCATTACTTTGCTGGTGTGTGAGATGAGTGCAATTGAACATTCTTTAGCATTGCCTTTCTTTTGGATTGGAATGAAAACTGACATTTTCCAGTCCTGTGGCCATGCTAAGTTTTCCAAATTTGCTGGCATATTGAGTGTAGCACTTTAACAGCATCTTCTTTTAGGATTTGAAATAGCTCAACTGGAATGTGATGGATCACCTCCATTAGCTTTGTTTGTAGTGATGCTCCCTAAGGTGCACTTGACTTCGTATTCCAGGATGTCTGGCTCTAGGTGAGTGATCACACCATCGTGGTTATCCGGGTCATGAAGATCTTTTTTGTATAGTTCTTCTGTGTATTCTTGCCACCTTTTCTTAGTACCTCTGCTTCTGTTAGGTCCATACTATTTCTGTCCTTTATTGTGCCCATCTTTGCATGAAATATTCCTTTGGTATCTCTAATGTTCTTGAAGAGATCTCTAGTCTTTCCCATTCTATTGTTTTCCTCTATTTCTTTGCATTGATCACTGAGGAAGGCTTTCTTATCTCTCCTTGCTGTTCTTTGGAACTCTGCATTCAGATAAAAGTATCTTTCCTTTTCTTCTTTGCCTTTGGCTTCTCTTCTTTTCTCAGCTATTTGTAAGGCCTCCTCAGACAATGGAGAAGGAAATGGCAACCCACTCCACTATTCTTGCCTGGAGAATCCTGTGGACAGAGGAGCCTGGTGGGCTGCTGTCCATGGGATCGCACAAAGTCGGACACGACTGAAGAGACTTAGCAGCCTCAGACAACTATTTTGCCTTTTTCCATTTCTTTTTCTTGAGGGTGGTCTTGATCATTGCCTCCTGTACAAGGTCAAAAACCTCTGGGATCATAGAATTGAGATATATCCCCCCAGGTACTTATGATGGATTTATTTATGCACTTGGGGTTATGAATTTATTTTCAAGTTTCCAGGCTATATTAGTCCCACTTCAGCTTCTTCCAAGGTTCCAGTTGATCCAGGGACTGTCCTTGGTTTTGAAAAATCTTGGGAGCATTGGTAAACTTTCTCCTTTAGTGATTCTTAACAATTTAGGAAAAAAGTTAAAAAAAGGTCAAGTCCCAAGAATCAACTATAATACCTTCAAGGAGTATGTCAAATCACTGTTACTTATTCAGACCTGACCTGTGCTTCTAGAACTAGACCAGGATCAAGGCCTTCAGATCTGCGTACATATTTCATTTTGCTAAGCTTGAGTCTAAGCTTGGTCTGGAGGTCAGGAATTGTGTTTAATCATCCTTACGTCCTTAGTGCCCACCCTCATTGTGCCTGACTCTTTACTAAGTGACCAGCAGAAGCTTGTTGAATCAGTGAGCTTTATTCCTCTTTGAAGAGTTCTAAAATCTTTTAGAGCTCTCTCTCTCGTCATATTTTATGTAAGGAAGATAATTGTGTCTGCATATGCCTTGAATACAGAAAGGCATAATGAAGAGTTGCTGATTTGATGAAATTTGTAATCTAGCTCATGAGTCAGGACAGGCTCCCATCAAGCCATAAGATGACAAATAACCATAGATTTTTAAAAGTTAGATTTACTTTGACTGGGGTGGCTAGAATGTTTTTGAGAATTTGTATTTGAGCTTGATTCTGAAGGAATGATAGGGGTTGAATAAGGAACTCCAGATAGGGAGAACTATGTGAGCAGAAACAAGTTGCTGCTGGCGTACATGCATTCATGGTCAAGCTATGAGTTGACATTTTCCTCATAACTATGACAATTTGGTTTCTGCAGTTCTTTACAGTTTTCAAAATATACCCATATATATACCACCTTATAGCTTTTGTGATGAAGGTGTTATGTGTGAGATTCAGAAATCCTGTGTGATTTGTGTACACCATCCAGCTAGTAAGCCAGTGAACTGAGACTGCTGGCTCTTGGTAAACTACTGTGGCCAGCACTTTTTTTCTTGGCCTAAATCATTTTTTTATCAAAGCCCCCTTGTGACCAAGAAAAAGTATCTTCCAGACAAGTCACAGTCTATGAATGTGAGACAGAGCTTAGGGATATATACATGGTTTTCAAGCCCGAGAGCTGGCTGGTATAGAGCAGGAAGAGGAAGAGGAGGAGGAGGAGATTAGCTCACATTTATCCAGTACTTCCCGTGTATGAAGTAACATTCTCAGAACCTAGTATGTATTAGTTTAGTTAATACTGCAATACCCCTGGGGTTATATATTATTTTTGGTACTGTTGTTATCTCCCTATTGTATGGCTTACCAGGTGCTGAAGCAAAGATTTGAACACAGGCAGTCCAACTCAAGAGTTCATTCACAGTGGCTGGGTGTGGGGACCTTGGAGTTAGGAGTATTCAGATCCTGGCTTCACCACTTGGCTAACCACGTGAACCTCGTTAAGTCAACAGCCTCTTCAACAGTGCTTCAGTTTCCTCACATGTAAAAACGAGGATACCAGAAGCTTCTTTCTTTAGGCTTGTATGGAGGTTAAAAGGAAGGATAACTATAAAGTCTCTGCTATTATTATTAATGCCATTTCTATCATATTCTAATCAGCTGAGCATAGAACTATGATTTGTACCTTTTCTCAACATAAGAAGGGACTACCAAGGTGTTAGAGTAACTCCTTTTTTCTAGGCATAGCTTTGGAGTTAGCATTAGAATGCTTTCTGCTTGGTGTTTTTGTTTCTTTGCCTAAAATTAACTTACATAGTTAGGTTTCAAGATTCATTTCTAAATCCTTGGCTTATTGATGGTAGACGTCATCAATTTTATATTTTAATACTTTTTTCCTTGAATGCAGAGGTTTTATTTCTTAAGTTATAAAATTAACATTTTAATCTGTCTCATTTCTTTGCATAAATAATATCCTATTATAATAAAATTATGTCTATTTAAAAAGTGAAAACCATGATCCTAACAAATCAAGCTACTTTGGGATTTGGGATAGACAGCAGACTGCTATCACATGAATTTGGATAATGGAACAGTAACCGTGTGTATCATTATTGTTAGAAAACATTTCTGTATGTATTTATTAGAAAATTATAGTTGCATATATATTAGAAAGTTTCTGAAACCTTAATGTTCACAGACATTAAAAAATTTCTTTCATAGGGTGTTTTTGGAACTTCTAGATAAAAGCTTGTGTTTATCATGGCATCATTTAATACACTTGAAAAAACTACTGCTTTCTGAATGTATTTTGTTTACAATGAAAGTAAAATATTCAGCAATTAGAAATGAAGGGGGAAAAGGTTAGTTCACGTTCATATATAATGAGGCCTCCACAAATGTTTGCTCCATTTGCTTAGTAACATGTGAAGACTAAATATAAAGCTTCAGTGAGAGATGATGTTTATGAACAATGACCTTTAGAAGTTAATAGGGCTTAGGAAATCCTCAAGGTTTTACAGAGCTAATAATTGAGCTAGTATCTAAAACAGCCTGAAGTAGAACTACATAGGTACCCTGAGCCCCAAATTAAAGGAATAATAACCCTAATTTGTTCCTTCTTATGCTGTTCGCAGTTGTGATAGTAGACTGAATAGAGTCCTCTGCATTTACTCAGAACCTCAGAATGTAACCTTATTTGGAAATAAGGCCTTTGCAGATATAATCAGTTAAATTAGGATGACTTCATACTGGATTAGAGCAGGCCCTAAATCCAGTGACCGGTGTCCTTTTAAGGGGAGCCACACAGAGAGGGTAGGTGGCCATGTGAAGACCGAGGTAGACACTGAAGTGAGGCAGCTCCACACTAAGGAATGACGATGATTTCCAGGCACTACCAGAGGTGGAAGGGGAAGGAAGAATTCTTCCTGAGAGGCCTTGGAGGAAGCACAGTTCTGCCAGTACCTCGATTGCAGACTTTTAGCCTCTAGAACTGTTAGAAAATAAATTTCTGTTTTTCTCAGCCACCTAGTTCGTGGCTATTTGTAATAGCAGCCCTGGGAAACTGATACAGTTGGTAAGTTTAATGTGGGATTTAGTTTCATAAAAGGAATTACTCAGGGTGGCTGTAAACCAAGTTGAAATAGAAAAGTGTGGCAAATTTTTTTTTTATACTTCAAATACTAGTAACTTTTTTAAATTGTAAAGGATTAACTGTTTTTTTGATGTCTTTACTTAAAAGACATAAAATATTTATAAAACATGGCCTGTTATTTTTGTGCATTTCAGCCCAGGAAGTATGCCTATATTATATCAATCCAAACTCCTCTTCTGGTTAAGATGTTCAATAGCTTTGAGATAGAAAAGTGTAAAACTGTGTTCAGGGAAAAAAAAAAAATTAAGATCATTTTTGAAAAGTATCCTAAGTAAAACCTTCCTTTCAAATAAACATTTTATTCACATTCCTTAAAAATTCTGTAGATAATGAGGTCATCCTCATATTGAATAAGCAAGCCATCAAATCTCTAAAAAAGGAAGGTAATTAAAAACGTTTATTTTTAAACAATAAAAACTGTTTTTCTTTATGCTCAGAAGAGCATGTTATTTGCTCAGAAAAAATATCTAAGAAACCTCACGACCTTGCTGATTTTTAAAAATTTAGATATTTTCAATGCTTATTTATTTCTATAAAGTGATAGTATCACAACTCAAAAGTTTTAAATCCATCATTCATATTCTTCATGAACAATTTTTATTCTTTATATCATCCTGAAATGAAACAAAAAGATTACATAATTATTACCTAATTACTCCTTCACCATGCATTTATTACCTCCTATGTGCTATGTACTTTGCCAAGTTCTAAAGATGTTATAATAAGAGTAACAACAATACCAACATTCATTGAAGGCTTACTATGTGCTAGCCATTGTGCTGAGCACTTGATGTATATTACTAATTTAATTTTCATTGTCCTATCAAAGGAGGGTTATTATCGCTTTTTAGATGAAGAAACTACCAGTATAGAGTACAAGATTTGAGCCTAGGCACTACGAACTCAAAGTATTTTAAGCATTTGGCACTCTTAAGCATTATATTATAATATAATTATATTACATCCTTAATAGGATGAGATAAGGGACCTTCTCTCAGGGATCTAAAGGTGTTTGGAGAAGACAGACATATACAGGAATACTTGTAATGAATTGTGATAAGTCATATTAAAGAAGACCAAGTGAGAAGTGAGAATTACTTGTATGAGGTCAGTAACAGCGGCGATAGAGAAGGATTAGACTGTGGCCAGATAATATAGATGGAGAAATTGACAGAACTTGATGGATAAAATGGATGCCGTGTGATTTCCTAAGTGCCCAGCAATTGAGTCAAGATCTATCCCTGCCTTGAGCTTCTGGTAAGAAGTGAGCAGTGTTCAAAACAACAAATAAGTATTTTATGTAGAGAAAGATTTCCTTCAATTTGAAGGCATGTCACAAAAGCACTGCTACTTACAGACTTGACTCCAAAAGTTTAGGTCATCATCTCAGACGCATATCGAATGGGAAGGTATGCTTAAACTCTGCTTTGCTTGGTGTAAAGTAGTGGTAAATTTCTCCTAGAATTAGTTCGTGGTGCTGGAGGCTAGCATTCCCATTCCTTTAATTAGATTTTCAGCTCTGATCACTGATAGGGTCCTTGGAATTGGAATCGTAACTCTATCTTGGTAACAGCTACAAGAATCTGTATTTGGATGTCAATAATGAAGAATCCTATCATAAAGTGACTTTTTGGTGGCCTTTATCTCACATGAGTTTATAAATGTAGGGAACCAAAGGCAGTACAGTTTATATTACTTTTCTTTACATAACATTAAAAAAAATTCAGATCTTCAGAGTGTAAATAAGTGAAAACTGATTATATACTTAGGTCTGAATGTATTGAGAGATGAGAGAAAATGTGTAAATTACCCAGATCATTTTTCAAAATAAGTATAAAAGTTTTTAACTATTAGCCAAGTCTATTTTCAAGTACAGTGTATTTCACCTCAAAGGCTAAGCAGCAGGACAAAAACCTAATAAAAAATTGTTGAGTTTCTCAAAGTGCATTTTTAAGAGCAAAGGCTGAATTCTGTACTCTTGAATTGTGCCTAGACCTTTCTGCTCTTACTTGTCAAAAGTTTTTCCTATCCCAGGTCATCTTTCTATCAATACAATCCTATTATTTGTGATACTAACCATAAATGGAAAGCAAGCAAACTCTGGGAGATAGGGAAGGACAAGGAAGCCTGGTGTGCTGCAGTCCATGGGATGGCAGGGAGTCGGACACGACTGAGCGACTGAATGACAACAAAACCATAAATTGATTGCTGGTTGATATTAAGTTCTGATAATCTAAAAATCAAATCTTCCTCTCAGGGCCTAAGGAACTGAGCTGAACTTTAACTTCAGTCATCTAGAGATCTGTTTTTGAGCAGCTCTCTTAGTGCATCACTGTACTGCTTGCTAGATTCCCGTCCAGTTCAATAGAGGGAGTGACTAAATTGTAGTCATCCTAGTTCTGAGCACGTTGGCGAGAAGAAAGTAGTTAAACATCTTGCTGTGTGTGAGCAGGTCGAGGGCAGGCAGACACCATGCACCTTGACCACCTATTATGAAGCTTTTTGCTGCTGTGTCAAGTGAAAGCGAGTTAATTGGGTGAAGCTGTGGAGCATGTTAGGGGCCTGGTTGAGGGTTGCTGTCTGACAGCTGAATGTCAGCCAAAGCCAGTCAAGTGTAGCTGAGAGACAGAGACCTGTCACAAAGTTCCCGCAGACTGGAGCACAGTTAGGGAGCTGAAATATGGTTCCGTCTCACTTTCTCCCTCATTGAATCCAAGCACCTTAAAAGATTTTCCACTGTATGTGTCAACTCTTGTTCTCTAAGCTGTTTCCCAGAACTGTCCTGCATTCAAATGATTGAACAAAAGATGCTAATGTTTAGCAAAGTGAATGTAAATTCCCTCTTTTCCCCTTTTCTGCCCAAGCAGATAGACATTCAGCTCAAAGGAAACTTTGAAGGTTTACATCAAACAATTATATTGCCTCCAAATTTAGCTTATAACAGAATCCTTTTCTCAAGAGAGTATAAAAATTGAAAATTTAAGCAGGAGAATAAGCAATGCGTCTTTCTCTGATACAGCCAATCTAGGTCGAGAGAACTAGGATTCCGGCCTGGGTGTCTTGTGGATGCACACTTGCCAAGATAACTGTCCTCTTGGTCTTTTTGTCACAGGCTTCTTTCCTTTACTTTCAGAGCAGCCTAAGGTGAAATCCTGTAATGACTCTCACCAGGTGGAGAAAGATAAACACAGAAAGGAACAGGGAGAATCCTTTTGAAACTTTGAACACTTTAGAAAGGAAAAATCAGAGAAAGTTAGAGTTAAAGAATGAAAATTAAACATTGCGAAATAACATTTTTCAGAGAAAAAAGTTTAATATCAAATCATGTCTTCCTATTGGCTTTCTTTGGAATATGGATTAGAAGCTGTGTATTCAGTCAAAAATAAGCAAATATATGGTATGGCTGTGCTCTTCTGGTCACTAGTCAAGCCACTGGCTTCCCAGGTAAAGAACTCGCCTGGCAATGCAGGAGATGCGGGTTCCATCCCTGGGTCGGGAAGATCCCCTGGAGAAGGCCATGGCAACCCACTACAGAATTCTTGCCTGGAGGATTCCACGGACAGAGAAGCCTGGCAAGCTACAATCCATGGGTTGCAAAAGGGTTGGACATGATTTAGTGACTAAACAGCGGCAAGTCAAGCCGCTGGTAATACTGAAACAAACACAGATAAAATAGTCTGTGCCTCCAAGGAAGGAGCACCCCATGCCAGCTCTGACCATTGTGACTTACTGTGATGTGGCGTCATGGCTGTTGAATGTGTGGAGGACAGTTAGTGTGACTGAGGAACTAAACTTTAATTTTACATGAAATTCAATTTTAATTAATTTAAAATTAATTACATATGGTCAGTGGCTACTACGATAAAGAGCACAGGCTGAAGCACACAGCAGACTGTGATGCCGTGCTGTTATAAAAGCAGCAGAGTGGGGTGGCTGGATAATGCCAAGAAGGGGCTTGTAACCCAACTGTAGGGGGGCTGGATTCAGGGAAGCTTTGAGGGCAAGGTGATACCTGAGGTGAGTTGTGAAAACCCAATGAAGAAGTCTCCTTTTAAATAGAAAAAGCCTCCCTTTATTTTTTTTTTTAATTTTATTTTTAAATTTTACATAATTGTATTAGTTTTGCCAAATATCAAAATGAATCCGCCACAGGTATACATGTGTTCCCCATCCTGAACCCTTCTCCCTCTTCCCTCCCCATACCATCCCTCTGGGTCGTCCCAGTGCACCAGCCCCAAGCATCCAGTATCGTGCATCGAACCTGGACTGGCAACTCGTGGCATTGAAACATGTAAAATATCATGTATGAAACGAAAAAGCCTCCCTTTAAATAGAAAAAGCCACTTGAAGAAGAGAATCTGAGATAGGAGAAGGCAGGGCTTGCTTCAGGATCAGCGTTTTGATTAGTCTCAGGGGCAAAGGAGTCTATGGGAGATTGCCTTAACGTAATGGTAGGCTCCAAGGACTCTAGCAGGCAGCTTATCCCCGAACTCACAGAACAGGAGGTCTCACAGATGAAATTAGGATCCTCAAATCACATGGTTTAGCAAATCAATCTAAAACACACAGCAAGTAGCAGATGGTAGGGAGGCAGCAGGGGGACAGACCCTACTCTCTGGTTCCTTGCTCGTATGGTGTTCAAATGCCTCTCTCCCAGCTGCATCAGCCTTCTCCACGTGAGCTTATGGGACCAAGGTGGAGCGCTGAGAAAGCGGAATCAGGTGACTGAAGATGCCTCGGTCCACTTATCCACACTTGTTCTGAGAAATACTCCTGGCCAGTCTCTGTAGCTTGCCACTTAGGCAGCCGGACAGCTTTGGGTTTTCTCTGTGGCTCTGGGGCAATTGGCCTGTGTTCTGTGCTTCAGTCGTGTCTGACTCTTTGCAACACTATGGACTGTAGCCCACCAGGCTCCTCTGTCAATAGGATTCTCCAGGCAAGAATACTGGAGTGGCTTGCCATTTCCTTCTTCAGGGGATCTTCCAACCCAGGGATCAAACCCACATCTCCTGTTTCTCCTGCATCGGCAGACAGATTCTTTATTGGCTGAGCCATCGGGGGCAATTTGAGGATGACATTAACCTGGAGGTGGTGCACCTTTCCCTCTTGTTTGTCTGGGAGTAGCCTGTCCTGCAGGGGACCAACTAATATCTTTTCCTATCATATAGATTCTGCCTCTTATCTCACACAACTGGCTGATTCATTCTCTATGCTTAACACTTGTTATGAGTTACATCTGTCCTATTTTTTTCTTGTCTTCAAGAGAAATTTTGAATATTCTCAGATAATAAATAAATATACAATAAAGTAGAGGTCAAGTAGAAAAAAGAGAGAAGTCTGAAGGAATGACTTGCTTAGAAAAATTAAAAGTGCATTTGTAGACTAGAGAAAGTGACGAGACACTTGAATAACAGATGAAAATTTTAGAAAAAAGCTTTGAAACCTTTGTCAAAATTGCTATCTTGTGGCTACCCTAACCTGAGTTGCATTTCAGACAAATCAAGGCCTTTGTGAAAAAGTGGTGTGCAGGCTCTTGGGGAGTTTATGTGACTGAGGGCCTTGGGCATGGTTGAAGGACAAGTGGAGGTTTTGTGGG